>NC_069503.1:333306733-333599233 GCF_027579735.1 Bombina bombina
CATATGAAAACACAGCCAAAGGCTTCCTTACAACATCTTGTAGCCATTTAATACAACCGAGCAGTATGTCAGATCTTTCAACTGTTCCACATTGAGTGGGATTGTCCCAGTTTGGGAACTTTGTCCCACTATGTTCCAATCCCTTTATATCTCTTGAAACATGGGACAACCAAACTCCATCCCCTTAACCTCCAGTCACACCTGAACTACTTGACTTGGTCTTCTGTACACCCTGATCCTGTCCATGCTCCACCTTGTTCCTAACCTCAGGTCACTGAAACTCCAAATATGAGCCGCCCACCCTCCCAGTACCAGATACTAAATGGGAAATATTGTATGGGATGTGGTGGCATAAACCCCTTGTGAAATTGCAGAATATATATATATATATATATATATATATATATATATACTTCTGACATATGCAGATTCCGGTAACACAAGTTAAAGTCAGCCATGGAGAGAACCATTGTGTCCCCCTCCCCCCAGATCAAAGGCTAAACAGCCTGGCTTAAATATATATGCACAAAAAAACATCAAGGAACCTTCATATAATTTATCTACTATAATACATCACTTCAAACAGCAAAATGTATATTTTCAGATTTGCAATGATTTTCCATGGCCTATGGGATAGCAGGTAAGCCTTAGACAAGGTAAGGAGAACACTCTTGGAGATAAATAAGTTTGACCACATTATTTTCTTATATACAGAAAACATTTACAGTTGTTTGATATCAAAGTTGGTACTATCACTGACTTTGTGTTAAAATGTTAAATAAATGTATATATGTGCACAAAAATGTAATCAGTTAATGAAAATGGCAAAAAAACTCTTTGTTACCAGAGTTGGTAGCGAGACAATTTCTTCTTTGGCTTCAAGGGGTTAAATAAGGTTTTTGGTTCCTGCATTTACTATATTGTTGCGTGCTGAATGTAAAATAATATTTAGATTATCCTGGTTTAAAATGTTTTTTTTTTCTTCATATGAGCTTGTTTCTATGCCCCTTTATTCTAAATGAATTTAATAAAATATACTCATACAATTGAGAAATATGTCGCCAGGATTAGATAAGAAAGAGGTTAGCTGTGATGCCTCTTTTTCATTTCTAATTTCCATGAACTATATATTATAAGCTAATTATTGTATCATGCGGTTATACCTGAGCTTAACATGGCAGAACCTGCTACTATTTAGACCTCTTTATATGATGCAAACAATATACTTTAAACATCTCTTGTTTTTGTGTTAAAATGGATCTTTTTTCCACGCTCCCTAGACCATGGCATTTACAGGTCAGAATGTGCTCTGTGGCCTACTACGGAGTGTTGGACAAGCACAATTTGCACACAAAAACAAGAGGGGTTATTAATGTCCTTTCAAAATTTCAATTAGTTTCATAAGTTATGTAAATGGCACAGAGTAGTACAACAAATATGATGCTCTAAAGCGTAATAATATTTTATTCTTACACTAATTCTCACACTTACTTTGTAATTAACCTCTGCAAAGAGGTTAAGATATGCAGTTAAAGCCCTGAAGCAACTAAACATACCACTCACATTATTTTATTTTTTTCCCTCTGGTGGGTCCCTCTAATACAGTTAAAGGGACAGTCACGTCAAAAAACTTTCATGTTTCAAATAGGGCATGTCATTTTAAACAACTTTCCACTTTACTTTTATCACCAATTTTGCTTTGTTCTATTGGCATTCTTAGTTGAAAGCTAAACTTAGGAAGGCTCATATGATAATTTCTAAACTCTTAAAGTCCGCCTCTTATCACATGCTTTTTTATTTGCTTTTCACAACAGGTGAGAGCTAGTTCATGTAAACCATATAGATAACATTGTGATCATGCCCGTGGATTGTGGCAGACACTGCACTAATTGGCTAAAATGAAAGTCAATAGATAATAAATCAAATGTCATGTGATCAGGGGGCTGGCAGAAGATGCTTAGATACAAGTTAATCAGAGAGGTAAAATGTATATTAATATAACAGTGTTGGTTATGCAAAACTGGGGAATGGGTAATAAAAATATTATCAATCTTTTAAAACAACAAAAGTTCTGGTGTTGACTGTCCCTTTAAGTGGAAATCTGTAAACTGCCTATCAATTGCATCTCTCCAATTCTTTTAAGTTTCATTGAATACAGTGAGTGTAGGACAATTACTTAAATGTCAATTCTAGTTTTACAGAATATCAATTCCTAATTATGATGAATTGCAGTGAACTCATATCTAATACTATTTATATACAATTCAGTATGGACAATGAGAAATAAAGCAGTCTCTTTGTGATTAAACTGAATTCTATACAAGTCATATTTAATATGCTGCACTCTCTCCTGACTGGAAAAATCATTATTGGGAAGTGAAATATTAAAAAGGGATTGAGTTGAAGTGATGCCGTTAATATTTTAAATAATCAATTTTTAATGCCATTTTTTTAATTCTAAATGGGGATCGATTTTTTTGATTTTTTTCAACATAGGGGCATATTTATCAAGCTCCGTACGGAGCGTCATGCCCTTCAGGCTCGCCGGAAACAGAAGTTATGAAGCAGCAGTCTAAACACCGCTGCTCCATAACCTGTCCGCCTGCTCTGAGGCCGCGGACACAAATGGCCAGAAATCAACCCGATCAAATGCAATCGGGTTGATTGACACCCCCTGCTAGCTTGGCCGCGAATCTGCAGGGGGCGGCATTGCACCAGCAGTTCACAAGAACTGCTGGTGCAATGATAAATGCCGAGAGCGTATGCTGTCGGCATTTATCGATGTGCAACGGACATGATCCGCAATATCAGATCATGTCCGCTCGCACAATCATAAATATACCCTATAGTGTATAAATCTCAAAAAAGGAATGTTGCTTTATATATTTATTTTGCTCATAGTTTGGAAATTACTTCTTAAACATACATTTTTTTTATTTTTTTTACATTTAGCATCTTATAGAAGACATCATATATTTTCCAAAGTAGCATTTGCTGCCCATGGTCACAGTTGTTTATTGTTAATAGGAGACACCAAACAATTCATGCACCTCCCTCTAAATATAAAATGTAATTATTATTTATATATTATATGTCCCTTTAAAACTCTAGATTGGTGATAACAGCCATAAGAATATTATTTCCCTAATTCTTTATACAGGTATTGTCTTATTGGCCCTCAGTTACTGTTTCTACTATTGTTTCAGATATTACTGATAAAGGCATATGTGCTCATTTAGTAAAAACATTTTTTTAACTCAAAGTAGACCTACAGTAAAACATTGTGTTAAAAATAGCAACCAACTTACTTGTTTTCTTGTAAAATAAGCAGTGTAGCCACTGCCTGCAGCTAGATAAGGCAGCAGACATGCTGAGAACTTAAATTGTATTTTGCCTTGCCTGAGCATGGGCAGGAAATTGACTTCCCTTTTCTCTAGCATTCACTGAATAGTAAACCAGTTCATGCTATTTTAGAACTTTTATGCCATCTGGCAAAGTAAACCTGCCTGTAGAGATCCAATCCCCCTAGTGGGGCTGTCATTTAAAATGATGGAAAATACAAATTGACATTAGTTCTATTAAGTATAACCCATTGCTTAGTATTTTTGTATTACAACAATGAAACAGACTGTTTTATATCCCATTTAGAGCTCTTATCTTCTTCTTTTCTTTAGGCCAGTTGTCATAGGGGAACAGGTACTGCATTTTCAGTTTTTTACCAGCAAATTATCTTTCATCCTTATGTAGTGACATTATTTTAGGCCCTAGAAATAATGTGCCTGACTTTAAAAATCATTAATTTGCTAAGTGTATTTAAACAGTATAACTTATGAACAGTTGGTATGGTAGATTTTTTTCTAAAGTGCTATACGTTATGTTCCTTATTATCGAATTATGAGTTGAAAGTAAATGCTTGCACGTTCACTTATTCCCCATAGAAGTCAATAGAGCAAAAAAAGTGTGTAAAAACACTCTACTCATGTGCAAATCCAATCACATATATTTTCATATGCGCTAAACCGACATGAAAATGTGAATATTTCACATTCTAATGTTCTTCACATAGAATAATATGTTCTATTTATTCATTTATACATATATATATATATATATATATATATATATATATGAATGTATTTTGGTACACTATATATATATATATATATATATATATATATATATATATATATATATATACTGTGTGTGTGTGTATATATATATATATATATATATATATATATATATATATATATATATACAGTATATATATATATCATGTAGAAATAGGTGTACTCCCACTACCAAACCATCTTCATATGCCATGGTGCTAGGAATAGTTGTTAAAGCTGATGGACGAAGCACTCTCTGGTCTTATCAAGTGTACAACACAATTTTATTTAAAGTGACGTTTCAGGGTATTCGCCCCAAAAAGCGGTCTGATGAAGGGGTGAATACCCCGAAACGTCACTTTAAATAAAATTGTGTTGTACACTTGATAAGACCAGAGAGTGTTTTGCCCAGAGGGCACTCACAAGTGCTTAAAAAATCTTTGTAACTCCTTGTCAAGTGGCGTGATGTTCAAATCACTGTGAATTTGTGCAAAATGTGCACTCATATTACAAGTTAAAAGTAAATGCGATTGCGCAAGTGCAATCACTTTGTCCGGAGGAAACAGTTGCACTAAACTACACTTTGAAACCCGAAACCGCCACCCCCACATCTTAAACTAGCTCTTTACAATTTTAACCCCTAAACCACCAAACCCCCACCTCAAAGTAATTACACTGTTAACCCCTAAAATGCCACACACCCCACCACAAAGTAAGTTTTACACTATTAACCCATAAACCGCCAGACCCCCACATCAAACAGGGTACTTTTTAGAGTAGGGTTTTTTTAAATCGTTTTTTCTTTTTAGCAGGGGTTGGTAGGTTAATGTTAGAAGCTGTAAAGCCCTTTAAGGGCTATTTGTAGTTTAGTTTTAGAATAGTTTATTTTATTTTGAGGTGTTTTCTTGGGGGGGGGGTTGAATAGGCATAAGGTAAACAAATATAATTATATATAATTCACACAATGTATTAATTTTTTTCATTAATAAATTAGTAAATTATTGAGATAATTTAATTTCTTATATTAATTTATGAATGTTTTATTTTTTGTCTTAGTTTTACTCCATGTAATAAGTAAATATTTGGAAATCAACAAAATGCATTCTGTTTATAAAAATGTATAAAACTATTTTGGGTATATGTTTATACCTTAAAATTCATGATGCCATACTCATGCCAAGACTACAAATATGCAATGGGCCTAAGTCCTATGTGACTCATTGATACTAACATTCAAAATTTGAGCTGCTCACCAAGTCACCAATTTATACAAGAAAAAGTTATGGCTGTCCCCTTCTATGGGAGCCTCTGATATTGACAGTATCCTATATCTGTTATTATTTTGTGTAGCAGCCATACAGTGGCCCCTTCTCCTGATATTTTTTAGCTGTTAATTAAATGATTCAAGGTATAAATAACTCAATACAAAATATAAAAAATAAATGAATTTCTTCAGTAATTTAATAATCTGCAACAAATTAACTTTAAACGCCTTAGTTCCAGCACCCCAGGTATAGTTTCATCTTATCTTCCTGTCACTGATTCCCCACAAATATTAACCCTAATCACCACAAATAAACCTAACATGCTATTCTGATCTCCTTTGCACAATTAACCCTTACCATTCATTCTCTTCCACTGCAGTTACCTCATTCCCCCTGTACAAAAAACCTAACCTAGATTTCCCTGCACTGCAATTACTCCTAATGGCAGACCTGATAACTCTTAACACTAACTGCAACCTCATTAACTAGCAGTAGACATTCATCAATCTTTCAACATTTGCTTAATATTCTATGACTTGAGAAAGAAACATTTAAAGAAAGAAGAACTAACGAGGATTAGATAGATGAGGAACTGTTGCTGCTGACCAGAAAAGGCTGTAAGTCCCAAGCATTTCAAGAAAGGTAAGACTATGCAGTATTTTCTTTTGCATGATTAGAATATTTGTAATGGGTGATGGGATCATGAAGGAGGTGGTAACTGATGCGTGTTACTACATAGACTTACCTTTCTTTCACATTTGCTTAATATTCTATGACTTAAGAAGGAAACATTTAAAGAAAAAAGAACTAACGAGGATTAGATAGATGATGACCTGTTGCTGCTGACCAGTAAAGGCTGTAAGTCTCAAGCATTTCAAGAAAGGTAAGTCTATGTAGTGTTTTCTTTTGTATTTTTTTTCTTTTGCATGATTAGAATATTTGTAATGGGTGATGGGATCATTAAGGAGGTGGTAACTGATGTGGGACCAATGTGATGCAGGTTATAAATACTAGTTGTTACCATTGGGGTGTACCAGTTGGGGTGTAAAGTGTTTACTGTGAGGGGGCCTTGTAGGGAGTTGTTTATCATTAAAATGAGTTTTACAATGAGGGTTATAGGTAGAGTATTATCAGTGGAGTGAAAAATTGTGGTGAGGAAATCACAGTTATATGGGGTAAATCCAATAGTTGGAGTTCATGATAACGGTAACTTATTCACTTTATTGCAGTGGGTGAGATTTGTATGTAGTTCACAAATTAATGTTAAGTACTGGGGCATTGGTACAGCATGGTTTATTGGTTTTTTATGATGGTGTGATCAGGACAGTGTATCTACATTATTTGGATGGTAAAGTAAAGGTCTAAAACACTAATGATTTTGTAATATAGGTCTCATAGTTACCAGAGATCTGCATATGGCATGTTATTAATAAATAATAATGGTGCGAGTTTGACCAGGTTTATAAAATGGAGTAGCTATGACTAATCTGTTTTTGCTAGACAATTACTCCGTTACAGCCAATTGCTTTGGATGTAGCCCTAAGTAGGGAGAGATGCATGTAGCAGTTTAGCAGTCTATGCTGCAAAGTGCAATAAGTAGAGAAATTAATTTGTTTCCAATTATCCATTTTTCCTGCTGAAGTGTATTAAATTGTTTACAAGTAGCTCGTTTACCCTTAATTCAGCATTTGAAATATCTGATGTAGCCTGTGGTATCCCCACCTATACTGAAAGTTTCTGGACTTAAGTCCAGACTTTTGACGAGCTATATAAACAGCTATCAGAAGAAATTACACTCCTGGTGGGGTGTAGAATACATAACTAATAAAATTGATTTTTCCTTAATGTATTTCCAATGACTTGTTAATTCAGCTGCAGAATATAGTATGTATGAGAAATTGTATTTTCAGGTTTATTTGTGTATAGGAAATTGCTGGTTTTGTGCTTTGAAACCACAGCCTATTGAAATGGGTTGAGCTTGCAGGTAAAATGTGATCTCATTACTTTGTGTACACACACTTGCTTCCTTATCTTATATCTGTTTGTAAACCAAAGCCCAATACTTAGAGAGAACAATGGAAAATTATAATTTTACAGTATACTGTCCCTTTGAAGGGTTGTAATCCAAACACTTTAAAGGGTCATAAAATTCAAAATGAATCTTTAATGATCCAGACAGAGCATGTCATTTTAAGTCACATGTACCAGTGTTGTTCCAAAAACTTGATTATGAGGGTCAAACACTCCTTGGTGGAGGTGTAAATACTGGTGTTCCATGACAGGGTCAGGAATGGGGGAGTCGGAGGTGTTCTGAGGACAGAGACAGGTGGTCCATGGGTGTGGTTAGGCAGTTGTGGAATGGGTAGTTTTGGAAATAGAGGCACAGGTCCTAGAAATCTCTTCTCTTTACTTCAATTGAACAGGACTTCCAATTATAACTGAGAAAGAGATAACTTCACTTTTGTGTGTGTAGATAGACACCAAATAATGTGTGCAATATACTAACTCTGAGAAATTCAGAGTCCAGCTTCATCTGTTGTCACAAAGTTTCAAAAAGAAATAAGGCTTCAGTCTATAATTGTCTTGGGGTGAACGTGGCTGAAAATAATGAAACTTTCACTGGTATATGTTGTACTCAATGATGTAAATTATGTCGTATATGTTGTACTCAATGATGTAAATTATGTGCACTCCGAAGAAAACGGAATCCAGCTCCTCACAAAGTGGTTATGGCGGTTGTTTGGTAATTCCAAAAAAGCAGCAACAAATATTTGTTAAAAAGCAAACATTTATTAAAACAATTCTAAATAGACACAATAAAATTAGCTCTACGCGTTTCAACGAGAGAACTCGTCTCTTTCAAGAGCAGTGATAAAAGTTTCTCAGTTAATTCTGTTGGGGACGTTTGGATACATTATTCCTGTTAGGTGAACAGGTTATTGTATGGCAGTTTGTGTGGGCACTAGGACGAGGGGTTTATTTAAAATGTATTTATAGTTTATTTGGCTTAGTTATGGTGTGTTCCGGTCTTGGTAGATCATTGTGTGTTTGTTACTTTACTCTCGGCGGCTTCTCCTGCGCAGTGAGAGTAATGACTTGTTAATTCAGCTGCAGAATATAGTATGTATGAGAAATTGTATTTTCAGGTTTATTTGTGTATAGGAAATTGCTGGTTTTGTGCTTTGAAACCACAGCCTATTGAAATGGGTTGTGCTTGCAGGTAAAATGTGATCTCATTACTTTGTGTACACACACTTGCTTCCTTATCTTATATCTGTTTGTAAACCAAAGCCCAATACTTAGAGAGAACAATGGAAAATTATAATTTTACAGTATACTCTCCCTTTGAAGGGTTGTAATCCAAACACTTTAAAGGGTCATAAAATTCATAATGAATCTTTAATGATCCAGACAGAGCATGTCATTTTAAGTCACATGTACCAGTGGTGTTCCAAAAACTTGATTATGGGGGTCAAACACTCCTTGGTGGAGGTGTAAATACTGGTGTTCCATGACAGTGTCAGGAATGGGGGAGTCGGAGGTGTTCTGAGGACAGAGACAGGTGGTCCATGGGTGTGGTTAGGCAGTTGTGGAATGGGTAGTTTTGGAAATAGAGGCACAGGTCCTAGAAATCTCTTCTCTTTACTTCAATTAATCAGGACTTCCAATTATAACTGAGAAAGAGATAACTTCACTTTTGTGTGTGTATATAGAAACCAAATAATGTGTGCAATATACTAACTCTGAGAAATTCAGAGTCCAGCTTCATCTGTTGTCACAAATTTTCAAAAAGAAATAAGGCTTCAGTCTATAATTGTCTTGGTGTGAACGTGGCTGAAAATAATGAAACTTTCACTGGTATATGTTGTACTCAATGATTTAAATTATGTCGTATATGTTGTACTCAATGATGTAAATTATGTGCACTCCGAAGAAAACGGAATCCAGCTCCTCACAAAGTGGTTATGGCGGTTGTTTGGTAATTCCAAAAAAGCAGCAACAAATATTTGTTAAAAAGCAAACATTTATTGAAACAATTCTAAATAGACACAATAAAATTAGCTCTACACGTTTCAACGAGAGAACTCGTCTCTTTCAAGAGCAGTGATAAAAGTTTCTCAGTTAATTCTGTTGGGGACGTTTGGATACATTATTCCTGTTAGGTGAACAGGTTATTGTATGGCAGTTTGTGTGGGCACTGGGACGGGGGGTTTATTTAAAATGTATTTATAGTTTATTTGGCTTAGTTATGGTGTGTTCCGGTCTTGGTAGATCACTGTGTGTTTGTTACTTTACTCTCGGCGGCTTCTCCTGCGCAGTGAGAGTAATGCCGGCCGGGAGATTTCGTTAGGTATGCCCACGATGGGCGGGGCTTCTCTGATGCGGCAAAGAGTTGCGCACTTTTTCCTCATTCACTTCCTTAGTGCCGGAAGGGTGAGGTTCGTTTGTGCGGCTGTGGGAGTTGAATCCGGATATTTTTTCTGCAAGTCGTCTCCGGTATCCGGTAGGACAGGTAGGCACCTCAGCAAAGCTTGCTGAGGTGTAGAGGCTGCTTGAGTTTTTTTTTTTCACTAGAGCTGTTGCTCTGAGGTAAGATTTTCACGTTGCTTTAAAAATTAAACGGACAATAACTTTTTTTTGGCTTTATTTCTAAAGTTGATTAAAGGGACAGTAACCAGAATTTTTGTTGTTTAAAAAGGTAGATAATCCCTTTATTACCCATTCCCCAATTTTGCATAACCAACACAGTTATAATAATATACTTTTTACCTCTGTGATTACCTTGTATCTATGTCTCTGCAAACTGCCCCCTTATTTTAGTTCTTTTGACAGACTTGCATTTTTAGCCAATCAGTGCTTACTCCTAGGAGCTTCACATGCCTGAGCTCAATGTTATCTATATGAAACACATGAACTAACGCCCTCTAGTGGTGAAAAACTGTCAAAATGCTTTTGGATTAGAGGCAGTCTTCAAGGTCTAAGAAATTAGCACATGAACCTCCTAGATTCAGCTTTCAACTAAGAATACCAAGAGAACAAAGCAAAATTGGTAATACAAGTAAATTGGAAAGTTGTTTAAAATTATATGCCCTATTTAAATCATTACTGTCCCTTTAAGGTTGAATAAAAGTATTTTTATTTTATTTTTATTCATTGTGGGATAAAGATGGACCAAAAGGCCCTGCAAGATGAAAGAGAACATTACATTACAGGGATATACTTTTTGAATCTGAGCCATCATCGTCTAAGGGGGATGCTGTTCAGGGGTCTTCTGTTCAAGCTATGCCGCAGCTTTCTCCTCAAGCATCCCAAAACTTTTTCTCAGTGCCCTACGTTTCCTCTCATACTCTGGTTGGAGTTACATTGCAAGACATGACTATCCACATATCCTCAGCGGTATCTGATGCTCTGTCTGCTTTTCCTATGCTGCAGGGGAAGCGTAAAAGGAAATAT
This sequence comes from Bombina bombina, assembly GCF_027579735.1. Lineage (NCBI taxonomy): Eukaryota > Metazoa > Chordata > Amphibia > Anura > Bombinatoridae > Bombina > Bombina bombina. Next base: position 333,317,562 of record NC_069503.1, read on the forward strand.
AAGGTTTCTGATTCAGTGGCGACTATGTCGAATGTTTCTTCCCATAAATCTGGGGAGGAAGATACTTCTGTAGCGTCTGAGGTTGAAGTCTCAGACTCTGAAAATGTAATTCCTTCTTCTGATGCTGGAGTTGTATCCTTCAGGTTTAAGCTAGAGCACCTCCGTTTGTTGCTTAAGGAGGTTTTGTCTACTTTGGATCACTCTGACACGACGGTCATAGTGACTCCTAAGAAGTCCAGTAAGCTCAATAAGTACTTTGACGTACCTTTCCGCGGTGGAGGTATTTCCTGTTCCAGACCGTGCTTCAGAGATTATTGCACAGGAGTGGGAGAAGCCTGGGATTCCCTTTTCCCCTTCTCCAATTTTCAAAAAGATGTTTTTTTCAAATTGCTGATTCTATCAAGGAGTCTTGGCAGATGGTTCCCAAGGTGGAAGGAGCAATTTCCACCTTGACTAAGAGAACCACTATTCCTATTGATTATAGCTGTTCCTTTAAGGATCCTATGGATAAGAAGTTGGAAGCGTTACTTAAAAGGATGTATGTTCACCAGGGTTTACAATGGCAGCCTGCGGTATGTATTGCTACTGTCACCAGTGAGGCAGCATATTGGTTTGATGCGTTGTCTGATTCTATTCAGGCTCTTAAATTTGCCAATTCCTTTATTACTGATGCATCCTTGCAGGTCATCAAGTTGGGAGCAAAGATTTCTGGCTTTGCTGTACTGGCGCGCATAGTCCTGGTCTGTGGATGTGTCCTCTAAATCTAAGCTTTTGTTTATTCCTTACAAGGGTAAGACCTTGTTTGGGCCAGGTTTGGCTGAGAATATTACTGATATTACGCAAGGAAAGGGACATTCTCTCCCTCAGGATAGAAGAAATAAGCTGAAGGGTCGTCAGAGTTATTTTCGTTCCTTTCAAAACTTTTCTGGTAAGGCTTCCTCCTCCTCTTCCAAGCAGGCACAGTCTAAGTCCTCCTGGAAGTCCAATCAGTCTTGGAGCAAGGGGAAGCAATCTAAGAAGCCCATGACTGACTCAAAGTCAGCATGAAGGGTCTGCCCCTGATCCAGGAGTGTATCTTGTGGGGGCAGACTTTCCTTTTACGCTCAGGCTTGGGTTTGGGATGTCCCAGATCCCTGGGTGGTGGACATCGTGTCCCAGGGATACAAGTTAAAGTTCAAGACTTTTCCTCCCAGGGGCAGGTTCCTTCTCGCCAGGTTATCTGTAGACCAGATAAAGAGAGAGGCGTTCTTATGTTGTGTTCAGGATCTTTCCGATATGGGAGTAATAGTTCCTGTTCCAATTCAGGAGCAGGGTCTGGATTTCTATTCCAATCTGTGGTTCCCAAAAAAGAGGGAACCTTCAGACCATTTTTAGACCTCAAGAGCATAAACAAGTTAAAATCCAAAGAATGCATAGCTCCCAGGGTTTTGTCAAAGGTCCTGGGAGCATTGCTAGCGGTGCTCCGATTGCAGGGGGTTGCTGTAGCGCCGTATCTGGAGGATATTCTGGTTCAGCTGCCATCTTTTCAACAAGCAAACTCCCACATGGAGATGTTGTTGTCTTTTCTGCATTCTCACGGATGAAAGGTGAATTTGGGAAAAGGTTACTTGATTCCAGCTACAAGGGTGGTGTTCTTGGGAACAATCATAGATTCTCTATCAATGAAGATTTTTCTGACAGAGGCCAGAAAAACAAAGATCTTCAATTCTTGTTGTCACACTCGGCCGCTGGGAAGCTTCGGCGGTCCTCTCTGTGTGCTTGATTGGCAGGTAGTCTGAGCCACCCCTTCCTGATGATGTCACTACCAGGCTTTTTATTCCGGGCTTCCTGGGCTTTCAGTGCCCATTTGTTTGTTACTCTTTGTGGCTCCTGTGAGGACTTCGCTGTGAAACTCTCTAACTGCTGATTTTCTGTTGCCAAACTCTGCAAAGACTGACTATGCTGGGTTAACCCTCAAACTTCCTGATAACCTGTTTACAAATACTGCAACTACTGTTTATTCTGTGAAACTCTCAAACTGCATGTTAACCTGTTGCCAAACTCTGCAAATACTGTTTATTCAGTGTAAACCTTCAAACTGCTTGATATCCTGTTGCCAAACTCTGCAAGTACTGTTTATTCAGTGTAAACTCCCAAACTGCATGATAACCTGTTGCCATTCTCTGCAAGTACTGATTAATCTGTGTTAACCTTCAAACTACCTGATATCCTGTTGTCTAACTCTGCAAGTACTGACTATTCAGTATTAACCCTCAAACTGCCTGATATTCAGTTATGTAGCCTGATGAAACGGCATTGTAGCCGATAAATGCGTTGCAAAGCAACTTTTAAGTGTTTTTAATAAAAGTTTTGATATTTGTTCTACCTTGCCCTGGAACATTTATTTCCTATCACCACTATTACTATATTAGTGATAATTCAGCCATCTGACTTTTTTGTTGCAACCTGATACTGCCAAGCCACATCTAAACTAAGGATTTCAAGAGAGTCTGTGTAAGCGGATCTGCCTTTGGAAAAATAGCTGACAGCCTGGTAGTCGCCTCGGCATTGGTTGTGCATGTCCACTTGTGAGTACAGGTCCACAGTCTATTGTATTTGATCATACAGTGTCCAGGTTTTTCTGCACCAAGGGCGCCTTTTTTCTTTTGTATTTCAGGATCATATATGAGGAGTGTAAACCTGAATGGTATGAGTGTTTCTGGTTCCTGAGCGGACTAGCCAGGGGAGAGTCAGCCGAGCGGCTGTAAAGCATCGGCCTGCACATTATTGCACTGTATGTGCAACTATATTTGTGAGTACCGATACACCTACAATTACCGATGATATCTTATTGGTCTAGGATTATCTGCACCAAGAGCGCCTCTCTTTTTGTCTTTTAGGACGTGCTTTATTCTATCTACTGTTTTGTGGAGAGAATGGCTATATCTATTGGCTTATTTGATGTGCAAACACTAAGAATATCATCCCATTGGGCAGAACGCCCTGTTGGACATATATCACATTAGGAACTGCACTTATGGACTGTCTTTATATCTAAGTATATTATACTTTATTGTCGATTATAAGTCTTATTTCCTGCTATTTTATAATATCCTTTACAATATCATATATAATAGCCTTTGATATATATCTACATATAGATCTTTTAATTTTATATCAATACTTTCAGTATCCACTATTCACCATAGCTGACCGTTATTATAGAGAGTAGCATAAAGTAGGCGCACCTCCTTCATTGTATACACATTAACACGTTGTGTGGTCCTATATACTGTTCTTTATCTGTAAGTACCTTAAAGGGTCAAATTTCTGATTTGTCTATTTTGTTACACAAGCGTCTGGCGGAAGTATCAGATGTAAGGCCCTGGTTAGAATCCGGCCTATGTTTAAGTTTGTTACTCCTCCGTGGAGTCTTAACCTTGTTCTTAGAGTTCTTCAACAGGCTACGTTTGAGCCTATGCATTCTTTGGATATTAAGTTGTTATCCTGGAAGGTTTTTTTTTTGGTTGCTATTTCTTTGGCTAGAAGAGTATCTGAGCTCTCAGCGTTACAGTTTGAATCTCCTTACCTTATTTTTAATTCGGATAAGGTGGTCCTGCATACTGCCTTAGGTTTCCTTCCCAAAGTGGTTTCAGATAGGAATATTAATCAAGAGATTGTTGTTCTTTCTTTGTGTCCTAACCCATCTTCTCATAAAGAGCGTTTATTGCACAACCTGGATGTGGTTCATGTGTTGAAATATTATTTTACAGGCGACCAATGATTTTCGCCAGTCTTTTTCTTTGTCATTTTTTCTGGAAAACGTAAGGAGGGTCAGAAAGCTACGGCTACTTCGCTTCCTTTCGGCTGAAGAGTATTATTTGCTTGGCATATGAGACTGCTGGACAGCAGCCTCCTGAGAAAATCACGGCTCATTCCACGAGGGCTGTTTCTTCTTCCTGGGCCTTCAAAAATCAGGCCTCTGTGGAACAGATTTACAAGGCTGCTACTTGGTCATCTTTGCACACTTTTTCAAAATTTTATAAATTCGATACTTTTGCTGAGGCTTCTTTTGGGAGAAAGGTTCTTCAAGCAGTGGTGCCTTCTGTTTAGGTTCACTGTCTTGTCCCTCCCTTTTCATCTGTGTCCTTCTAAAATTAAAATAGAAAAGCTCTTTTACCTTACCAGTCCTGAAAAGTGCCCTTTGCAGGGCATGCCCCAAAGAATTCAGCTCTTTTGCCTGTAAAAAAAAAACATACAATACCCCCCCCAACATTACAACCCACCACCCACATACCCCTAATCTAACCCAAACCCCCCTTAAATAAACCTAACACTAAGCCTCTGAAGATCTCCCTACCTTGTCTTCAACACGCCGGGTTCACCAATCGATCCAGAAGAGCCTCCGATGTCTTTATCCAAGCCCAAGCAGAGGGCTGAAGATGTCCATGATCCGACTGAAGTCTTCATCCAAGCGGGAGCTGAAGAGGTCCATGATCGGGCTGAAGTCTTCTATCAAGCGGCATCTTCAATCTTCTTTCTTCCAGATCCATGGTCATCCCGCCGACGCGGAACATCCATCTTCACCGACGACTTCCCGACGAATGACGGTTCCTTTAAGGGACGTCATCCAAGATGGCGTCCCTCGAATTCCGATTGGCTGATAGGATTCTATCAGCCAATCGGAATTAAGGTAGGAAAATTCTGATTGGCTGATGGAATAAGCCAATCAGATTATTTCCGATCAGCCAATAGAATGCGAGCTCAATCTGAATGGCTGATTGGATCAGCCAATCGGATTGAACTTGAATCTGATTGGCTGATTCCATCAGCCAATCAGAATTTTCCTACCTTAATTTCGATTGGCTGATAGAATCCTATCAGCCAATCGGAATTCGAGGTACGCCATCTTGGATGACGTCCCTTAAAGGAACCGTCATTCGTCGGGAAGTCGTCGGTGAAGATGGATGTTCCGCGTCGGCGGGATGACCATGGATCCGGAAGAAAGAAGATTGAAGATGCCGCTTGATAGAAGACTTCAGCCCGATCATGGACCTCTTCAGCTCCCGCTTGGATGAAGACTTCAGTCGGATCATGGACATCTTCAGCCCCCCGCTTGAGCTTGGATCAAGACATCGGAGGCTCTTCTGGATCGATCGGTGAACCCGGCGTGGTGAAGACAAGGTAGGGAGATCTTCAGGGGCTTAGTGTTAGGTTTATTTAAGGGGGGTTTGGGTTAGATTAGGGGTATGTGGGTAGTGGGTTGTAATGTTGGGGGGGTATTGTATGTTTTTTTTTTACAGGCAAAAGAGCTGAATTCTTTGGGGCATGCCCCGCAAAGGGCCTTTTTCAGGGCTGGTAAGGTAAAAAAGCTTTTCTATTTTAAATTTAGAATAGGGTAGGGCATTTTTTTATTTTGAGGGTCTTTGTTATTTTATTAGGGGGCTTAGAGTAGGTGTAATTAGTTTAAAATTGTTGTAATATTATTCTAATATTTGTAAATATTTTTTTACTTTTTGTAACTTAGTTCTTTTTTATTTTTTGTACTTTAGTTAGTTTATTTCATTGTATTTATTTGTAGGTATTGTATTTAATTAATTTATTGATAGTGTAGTGTTAGGTGTAATTGTAGGTATTGTATTTAAATAATTTATTGATAGTGTAGTGTTAGGTTTAATTGTAACTTAGGTTAGGATTTATTTTACAGGTAATTTTGTAATTATTTTAACTAGGTAACTATTAAATAGTTATTAACTATTTAATAGCTATTGTACCTGGTTAAAATAATTACAAAGTTGCCTGTAAAATAAATATTAATCCTAAAATAGCTACAATATAATTATAATTTATATTGTAGCTATATTAGGGTTTATTTTACAGGTAAGTATTTAGCTTTAAATAGGAATAATTTATTTAATAAGAGTTAATTTATTTAGTTAGATTTAAATTATATTTAACTTAGGGGGGGTGTTAGGGTTCGGGTTAGAGTTAGCTTTAGGGGTTAATACATTTATTATAGTAGCGGTGAGGTCCGGTTGGCAGATTAGGGGTTAATTATTGTAGGTAGGTGGAGGCGACGTTGGGGGCGGCATATTAGGGGTTAATAAATATAATATAGGGGTCGGCTGTGTTAGGGGCAGCAGATTAGGGGTACATAGGTATAATGTAGGTTGCGGCGGTGTACGGAGCGGCAGATTAGGGGTTAAAAAGAAATATGCAGGTGTCAGCGATAGCGGGGGCGGCAGATTAGGGGTTAATAAGTGTAAGGTTAGGGGTGTTTAGACTCGGGATACATGTTAGAGTGTTAGGTGCAGACTTAGGAAGTGTTTCCCCATAGGAAACAATGTGGCTGCGTTAGGAGCTTAACGCTGCTTTTTTCAGCTCAAACTGCCCCATTGTTTCCTATGGGGATATCGTGCACGAGCACGTTTTTGAAGCTGGCCGCGTCCGTAAGCACCATTGGTATCGAGAGTTGCAGTGGCGGTAAATATGCCTCCACGCTCCCTTTTTGGAGCCTAACGCACTGAAAACGCAGCCATTCTGTGAACTCTAAATACCAGTGGTATTTAAAAGGTGCGGGGAAAAAAAAGCATGCGTTAGCTATGTGGGTCGTTACCGACAAAACTCTAAATCTAGCCGTATGAGATTTGCTTTTTAAGGTTTATTTGTGTATATGAATTAGCTGATTTTGCATTTTGAGGCCACAACCTAATAGAATGGGTTGAGCTTGTAGGTATAATCAGATCTCATTACTTTATCACATTGTGTACATATACCTGCTTCTTTATCTTATATCTGTCCGTAAAGCAATCACCAATACTTGGAGAGAACAATGGACAATTAACATTGTATTACTTTATCTCTTCTATAACCCGCTGGGAGTGTAAGTTCTTCTGCTGGCTGTGTTTACTCAGCTTGGCCATAAGGCCAAAAACTTTCAAGAAAGGTGGGGATACCACAGGCAAAATTAACTATTTCAAATGCCAATATAAGGGTAATGGAAATACATGTAAACAATTTAATACACTCCAGCAGGTAAAGTGGATCATTGGGAACAAATTTAAGGGGAGAACATTTTTGAGTAAACTGTCCCTTTAACTATTGAACTAGATGAATTGAAGCAGCATTCTTGATAGATTGGAAAGCTGACAAATGGGTTTTGGGAAAGTCACTAAAAAGATTACAGAAATTGATGTGAGATTGGAAAATTGAAGGTATTAATGTCTTGGCAGTGTCTTCAATGCAGAAAAGGGAAATGTGGCATAGGTGAGAGAGGCAGGATTTGGCACATGCTTGTATATGGTTAGTGACAGAGCGTGAGGAGCCAATGTGTGGCTGTAAGACACATTTTGGTTAATTTACAGGGAGTGCAGAATTATTAGGCAAGTTGTATTTTTGAGGATTAATTTTATTAATGAACAACAACCATGTTCTCAATGAACCCCAAAAACTCATTAATATCAAAGCTGAATAGTTTTGGAAGTAGTTTTTAGTTTGTTTTTAGTTTTAGCTATTTTAGGGGGATATCTGTGTGTGCAGGTGACTATTACTGTGCATAATTATTAGGCAACTTAACAAAAAACAAATATATACCCATTTCAATTATTTATTTTTACCAGTAAAACCAATATAACATCTCAACATTCACAAATATACATTTCTGACATTCAAAAACAAAACAAAAACAAATCAGTGACCAATATAGCCACCTTTCTTTGCAAGGACACTCAAAAGCCTGCCATCCATGGATTCTGTCAGTGTTTTGATCTGTTCACCATCAACATTGCGTGCAGCAGCAACCACAGCCTCCCAGACACTGTTCAGAGAGGTGTACTGTTTTCCCTCCTTGTAAATCTCACATTTGATGATGGACCACAGGTTCTCAATGGGGTTCAGATCAGGTGAACAAGGAGGCCATGTCATTAGATTTTCTTCTTTTATACCCTTTCTTGCCAGCCACGCTGTGGAGTACTTGGACGCGTGTGATGGAGCATTGTCCTGCATGAAAATCATGTTTTTCTTGAAGGATGCAGACTTCTTCCTGTACCACTGCTTGAAGAAGGTGTCTTCCAGAAACTGGCAGTAGGACTGGGTGTTGAGCTTGACTCCATCCTCAACCCGAAAAGGCCCCACAAGCTCATCTTTGATACCAGCCCAAACCAGTACTCCACCTCCACCTTGCTGGCGTCTGAGTCGGACTGGAGCTCTCTGCCCTTTACCAATCCAGCCACGGGCCCATCCATCTGGTCCATCAAGACTCACTCTCATTTCATCAGTCCATAAAACCTTAGAAAAATCAGTCTTGAGATATTTCTTGGCCCAGTCTTGACGTTTCAGCTTGTGTGTCTTGTTCAGTGGTGGTCGTCTTTCAGCCTTTCTTACCTTGGCCATGTCTCTGAGTATTGCACACCTTGTGCTTTTGGGCACTCCAGTGATGTTGCAGCTCTGAAATATGGCCAAACTGGTGGCAAGTAGCATCTTGCCAGCTGCACGCTTGACTTTTCTCAGTTTATGGGCAGTTATTTTGCGCCTTGGTTTTTCCACACGCTTCTTGCGACCCTGTTGACTATTTTGAATGAAACGCTTGATTGTTCGATGATCACGCTTCAGAAGCTTTGCAATTTTAAGAGTGCTGCATCCCTCTGCAAGATATCTCACTATTTTTGACTTTTCTGAGCCTGTCAAGTCCTTCTTTTGACCCATTTTGCCAAAGGAAAGGAAGTTGCCTAATAATTATGCACACCTGATATAGGGTGTTGATGTCATTAGACCACACCCCTTCTCATTACAGAGATGCACATCACCTAATATGCTTAATTGGTAGTAGGCTTTTGAGCCTATACAGCTTGGAGTAAGACAACATGCATAAAGAGGATGATGTGGTCAAAATACTCATTTGCCTAATAATTCTGCACTCCCTGTACATTTATAAATGTAACACTTTTAATTTTTAATAAAGAAAAAAAAAATAGAACAGTGGCATCCCATGACTTTAAAAGGTATTCCAATGGTACATAGTATAAAGATGGGCCTGCACTATTCTGCTGATTTCACTTCATGGAACTGCATTACTGAAATAAATTAATGAGGCACAGACTTAAGAGATTATGCAAACAGAAGTAAGTGTGCTTTAAAATTGTATTTTGTGTTTGAAATGGAAGTAATGTGTTATTTTATAATTTTCATGCACCTTTAATATTTATTCAATGACTGCATGTAATAATATTAACGTGAAACCTAAAAATGTTCTTTCATTATTCAAATAGAGAATACAATTTTTAACAGCGTTCCAATTTACTTCTGTTATCTCGTTTGCTTTCTTCTTAAGGTATCCTTTATTCAAGAAATAGCAAAGCACATGGGTGAGCCAATCACATGAGGCATTTATGTGCATCCACCAATCAGCTGCTATTGAGCCTATTTAGATATGCTTTTCAAAAAAGTATATCAACAGAATAATGCAAAATAGATCCTAGAAGTCAATAGAAAAGTTGCATGCTCTATCCAAATGAGGAAATAAAAAAAAAATGGGTTTTATATCTCTTTAAAAGAAGATAATGTGAAAAAAACTGTTTGAAAATATTATTATATTACAACACTATAGTGTGCATTAGAGATGTGCATTCGGATCCTTTGTGATGATCCGAATGCAGAAATAGGTGGCTGCTCATGCCGTTTGGATCTTTTTGTAGCTGGATTGAGTCTAGTGAAAGATCACCACATTAAGATTTGTGCAAATCCAGATCTTAGTGTGGGGATCTTTCACTAGTATCAATCCGGCTGTGAAAATATCTGAATGGCACGAGCGGCCAACTACTTCCGCATCCAGATCCTTTAGGAAGGATCCGAATGCACGTTCCGAGTATGCATATATTTATGTGATTAGCCCATTTAAATGGGTTTAACACATAGTTAAAGCCAGCTCCAGAGTTGCAACCTCTGTTATTTAATTTGCTTCATTCTCTTGGTATCCTTTGTTTAAAAGCATACCTAGGTAGGCTCTGGAGTAGCAGTGTACTACTGGGAGCTAGCTGCTGATTGGTTTCTACACAGATATGCCTCTTGTCATTGGCTCACCCATTGTGTTAAGCTAGCTCCCAGTAGTGAATTGCTGCTCCTTCAACAAAGGGTAGAAAGTAGATTGAAGCAATTTTTATAATAGTTTGAAAATTGTTCTTCAATTGTCACTTGCATTTGTATCTTAAAGTACCTAATAGAAATGGCTAACAAGCTGAAAATCTGTAATATTGTAAAGAAACTATGGAGATTAATGCAAGAAACCATAAAGGGAGCACTCAAAATAAATAAATTAAAATACAATACATAACAAGTATATTTACAATTAAATAAAATAAGTAAAAGGTAACTACGCAGAAGTCAAATTATAAAAAAAATGTATAATTAAAGGGACATGAAACCCCCAAATTGTCTTTCATGATTCAGATAGAGAATACAATTTTAAACAACTTTCTAATTTACTCCTATTATCTAATTTGTTTCATTCTCTTGGTGTCATTTTTTGAAGGAGCAGCAATGCACTAATGGTTTCTAACTGAACACATGGGTGAGCCAATCACAATCAATATATATATATATATATATATATATATATATATATATATATATATATATATATATATATATATATATATATATGCAGCCACCAATCAACAGCTAGGACCTAGGTTCTCTGCTGCTCCTGAGCTTGCCCTGATAAACCTTTCAGCAAAGGATAACAAGAGAAGAAAGCAAATTAAATAATAGAAGTAAATTGGAAAGTTGTCTAAAATTGTATTCTCTATCTGAATCATGAAAGAAAAATGTTGGGTTTCATGTCCCTTTAAGTAAGGAAAAAAATAACATCAAATAACTTTGTGTGAAAAATCAACAGCAAATATTCCAGAGATTTAGGATGATGGGTTCAATCGCACAAAAAGCAACCAGTCAAACTATTCAGCTATTGCTGACATAAGATGAAAACTGATGGAAGAAATAAGCTGACCAATTAGAAGGGCTAAAATAAAAGTAATTATGCCAGATAGGATTGTTACCCCTAAATTCCAGCAGAAAACTCTACTACGTATAACTAAATGGCTAAATTATTGATTTTACATTAAATTATGTCATTGTAATTGTATATTTAGAATTTCACACAGATGATTTATTGCATCCTAAAATGGTTTCATTAAAGAAGTTCAAAAGGTATAAACAGATTAAAGTGGCTTGCCATTTAGGTAGCATAGCATACTTTATTTATATGCACTGTATAAACACATGTTTTGGCACATTTCATAAGCTTGTGCCTTCTCTCTGGACTCATTTAACACAGAAAAAGCTTTGCTGTTACAGTTTGTGTGTGGTCAAGGAATGGCATATGGAAAACATGTTTCCTGTTAGTTAATTTAATTAGTCAAATCATATGCCAGCCCGAGGCATGTCATTCTGAACCTCTAAAGCTCTTTGTCTGACATAGTGATGGACACAATATATTGGCTTTACTTAGTTGCCCAGTAAGTTTCAAATAAAATGTCTCTAATATACAACCTGTTTTTTTTTTTACCAAAGCTATATTCATTCCAATATAGCTTTGATTTTTTTTTTTCTTGTGAAAGACAGAACTTTGACCTTCACCAGTTTCAAATCATAACATTTTGACAAACGCTATTAAAAATTGCCTTTTTAATTACTATTTGTATCAAGAAAATATAAATCATAGAAACTTGATTTAAAATGAACAAAATCATATCATGGCTGAATATTTCTTTAAACCTTTTCATAAAATATTTAATTACTTTGGAAAGTCCCTAAAAAAGATGACTCATCTGTATCAATGGTAATATCTACCTGTTATACTTAAAGCACTGTAAACTGGTTGGGCAGAGGGTAACTTAAAAATAATTTCCTGGTTTCAAAAAGTTCTTGGGGCAAAATTCTGAATTTTTTTAAAGTGTCATGGAAACTGCATTCTGCCTGTCACACAAATAAAAGAATATAAATATAACATTTAAATGTATTTGCAAAATTGATTTAATGAAATCTTACAAAATTTTGAATTGGAACTATCAGAAGAAAGCACTGTACTTAGTTCATACTGCAGTATTAATGCTATGTTTATTGGTACAATGCCCTGAAATGTTTTGAAATCATACATACGGACTTAAAGGGCCATAATACCCAAATGTTTAAACACTTGAAAGTGATGCAGTATAGCTGTAAAAAGCTGACTAGAAAAGATCACCTGAACATATCTATGTAAAAAAGAAAGATATTTTACCTCAAAAGTTCCTCAGTAGCCACATCCCATTGTAACGGATTTCTAAGCAGCAAATCAGTATGTCTGTCCCAGGACAGCCAAAGGGTTGAGCCTCGTGCACTCTCATGTTATTTCCCTATTCAGTGTAAGGAAGTTTACAATGAAATCTCATGAGAGTTAAGTCAAATCTCATGAGATCACAGTAAAAGAGTTCATGACCTCAGCCCTGCTGATGCTGATTGGCTGCTGTTCATTTCTTCATTTTTTTTTTTTTTTTACCTGCAGCTGGGCTGCAGCTGAGTATAACTTTTTACACAGAACTTACTCTGCTGAACTGAGGAAATTGTGAGGTAAAATATCTTCCTTTTTTACATAGAGATGCTCAGGTGATATTTTCCTGTCAGCTTTTTACAGTTATACTGCATAAGTTTCAAGTGATTTAGTTTATGAGTATTATGTCCCTTTAAGTAAAAAATATATATAATTGACATTAATAATATACAATCAGATAAATATACAGGGAAAGTATTTAATAATGTTTTAGGGTAATATGACTAACACTGAGCATGTTAAACTAATTGGTAAAGCTATGTGCAATGAAATAATAGTTTAACTAGATAAGGTAGTACAAATGAGTAATTGTGCTTGTATATATGTAATGTTTGTCATCTCCTGCAGTCTGAAATAAACTGAAGGTTCATATGTATATGTGACTTTGTTGTAGCTTGTTGCAGTCCTTTCATCCATACTGAATATTGTACATTAATAACAATAACAAATATAAATGAAAATGATGATGTATTTGCGTTTTAGCTATACTTATGTAGCATATACTATCATGTATTACATATCTTACAAGTATTCCCTTTAGTTTTAAACAGTAAACACTTTGTTTTAATCATTTTATAATTTATGCTATTTCTATTCTAAATGCACACTGATTCATTTTCCTGTTTCTCTTTCTGAATTTTGGAATTATTCCTTCATAAACCTGTTGTTTTCACAATTTCTCAGTGCATTATGTAATTCTTCTTTTTATTTGTTTACCTTATTCTACCTTTTTATTTTTATTTTTTACAAATAATTATGTCAGTCAGTTAAAATAAACAAATAAGTAAACTTTAAAAAAAACAAAAAAAACAAACCCCTGATAATATTTGCAATATAAAGGAATATATAATAATGCATATGTTTAGTCTACACAAGCAATAGCTCGCTTTTAATTTTTTTTTTTTTTTTACTGTGGAGACACTGAATTACAAAATATGGACTTCATTAGTCATTAGATAACTAAGTTGTATTTATTTTCACAGCATTTCCAGATGTTTGAGTGACCTATTTGTATTGATCCATATGATTTTACTACAGCTCTGTGGTCTTGACTATACTTAAATGGGAATTAACTATTAATAGGAAAACTGATCTACATAACATCACCATTAAACTCATTGGTTGTCAGTATAAAAATGAATTGTAACTCACACTGGCAGCCAGATAGTAAATAATACATGTAAAGATACATTTTTGAAAAATCCATGTTTTCATCTTTGACGTGATGCACACAGAGCCAGGTGTATTTTTGTCTTAGCAATACCGTATGGAACCCACATTGTCAAGTCATTCTTTAACATAAATCAATAACAAACAAGCACATAATTTATGGGTATTGTTTATTCACATAATACAACAGTAACAATAATTTAAAATTATGTGTTCCATTTAAGTAGCTGCAAATGCAGCTTTGGAGTTCCTTTGACTGCAAGCTCGCATGAGTGAGCCTGCAGTCAATAGTTAACATATACACTAACTCTTAGCTGGCTGTTTTCAATGCCCTTGGACTTGTCTGACCGGGGTGATTGGCAATCCCTGCTTATGAGCGATCAGGTGGTGACATTTAACAAGCAGCAGCTTGTGCAATGATATATGTGTGCAGCATAGTGCTGCCCGCTAACTGCAATGTCAGGCGGACAGGTTCGGAGATGTCTGCCCTTGCATGCCTGTCATTTGTTAAATGGACCCCTATAAACGAAACCCTCAGCAGGCGTGCTTGCCCATATCCACCAAAGTGCCTCTACCATCAATTTAAGGTAGCGCCATAAAGAACTCTTCTGCTGCTAAAACAGGAGGTACCCACTATCCTCATACAAGCTTTAAGTCACTAAAACCCAGGACAATCTGCAGCAAACATTGCCCATTAGCTGCTAAAAAACAAAAATAAAAAACAAAGGTGAGCAGGCCCCATCTTGTTCCAGATAAAAAAGATGGCACTGCTTCCATCCTGGGGTTTAAAAAGCCTCCCTTCTGTCCCTCTGTGACTTTTTACTGACCCCCTTTTCATTCCCCCCAAGTGAGGTCAATTGACTCCTCCTTCTGTTCAGTCATACGAGTTTCTTACTTTCTGGTAAACACACACATTTCTAAGAGAATTTATGCATCATTTCCAAGTGCAATACACTGACTTATTGATAAACTCATTAATTTTTACTAGTTTCCTAATAATCATATTACATCCTGATTTTATGTGAAAAAATTTAATTTGTTTTAAAATTGTGCACAAAAGAAACGATTTAAAGGGACATGAAACCCCTTTTTTTCTTGATTCAGATAGAACCTTTTTTAAGAGGGTGGAAAAAGATCTTAAGAGTTTGAAATATACACAGGAAAACACTAATTTCAATCTCACATTAAGGGAAAGAGAGGCACTTAATGAGTTACGGTCAAACACTCAGTTGGTCATTAAGTCTGCGGACAAGGGAGGGTCGGTTGTAGTGATGAATAGGGCTGATTATGTGAAGGAAGCCCATCGTCAATTGGATAATCGTACCAACTACACCACCCTCTCTTGTGATCCAACCATTAGATTTCAGAATGAATTGAAGAACCTGGTGGATGATGGATTAGAAGGGGGATTTATGGATTCAGAGACTGCTCAGTTTCTTATCATTGAGTCTCCTCATGTCCCCCTCTTTCATCATCTTCCCAAGGTTCATAAGACGCTTCAGAATGTGGAAGGTCGCCCCATTGTTAGTGGTATTAACTCAATCATGGAAAATCTTTCATGTTGGTTGGACTGTATTCTCCAACCTCTTTTTACTTCTTTAGCTAGTTATACCTGTGACACCAAACATGTTTTGAGTATTTTGAGCAAAATCACATGGACTTCTACATCAAGCTGGTAAACAGTAGACGTTGTGGCCTTATATACATCGATACCACATGATGCAGGTCTAAAAGCCATTGAGTATTTTTTGAAACATCATACTGACTACAGTTTTTCTTTTCAGAAATATGTTATTAGGATCACTCATTTCTTACTGACCCACAATTTTTTTAGCTTTGAGGGCAATTTCTATCTCCAGAGACGTAGGACCGCTATGGGGGCTAAATTTGCCCCCTCCTATGCCAACCTTTTTTTAGGTTGGTGGGAGCAGTCCCACATCTTTGGGGATACGAATCCTTACAGGGCCAACATCCTTTTTTTCAATACTATATTGATGACCTTTTGATAGTATGGGATGGCTCTTTTGATCAGGCTCAAGCATTTATTTGCTACTTAAATGAAAATCAGATTGGCTTACAGTTTACTTTTGAATTTCAGAACGAATGTATTCATTTTTTAGATGTTCTCTTAAGAGCCACTGGAGATTGTTCTATACATTCCAGGGTATATCGTAAGCCAATCACTGGCAACACTCTTCTTCATGCTTCTAGTTGCCATCCCCATCATGTTCCCTATGCTGTGGCTAAAGTCCAGTTCGACAGGCTTAGGCAGAATTGCTCTGTGCAAGATGAATATATACAGGAAGCTAAGGAACTAAGCGCTAGATTACGAGCTAGAGGCTATCAAACTCAAGTGATTAATAGGGCTAGAGGGGAAGTGGACAAACCGGAAAGGAATTCCCTTTTGGTAGACAAAAAGTCTGTTAACAAGGATCGGCATAGAGGGGTCACCTTTGTGACTGAATATAGTGCCCAGTACAATAATATTTCTAAAATTGTAAGAAAGCATTTCTCTTTGCTATCAGCAGATGACAAATTGCAGAATACTGTTAAATCTGGTCTCAGATGTTCTTATCGCAAATGCAAGACTATGTGTCACCAAATAAACTGATTGATACTACTCCTAGTAACAGCACCTGGCTCCTACATCATGGTATGTTTGATGTGTCCACAGAAAATGTAAGCCATGTGATCATGCCCAAATCTCTAATACCTTTACTTCCATGACGACTGGGGATGTATTTCGAATTTATGGCTGCCATAATTGTACCAGTACTTTTGTCATATATTTGATTATATGCAAATTTTGCCATCTTCAGTATATAGGTCTCACTACCAGGGATGTATCCTCAAGGATTAGGGAACATTTTTCTATGATTAACTTGGACAAATCATCTACTCGAATTGTACAACATTTTGTGCACAAACACCAAAAAGATCTCAGCACATTTAAATTGTGTGTAATTGAAAGGGTCCATGTTTCTAAATCAGGAGCCAATAGATTGAAGCTTCTCAATAAACGTGAAAATGTTCTGGGTTTTAAAATTAAACATTCAGTACCCCCAAGGTTTAAATTCAGATTATGATCTGATTAACTATTGGGAATAAATTAGATCACATTGTTATCACCCTATACTCTGTTCATGTCAGAGTTTGAGTGAGGAAATCACCAATTCAATTCTATTTATTGATCTATTTATTTATTATTTATTATTTACTGTTTTGATTTTTAGTATCTTTTGACCGAAACCACTACAGTATACGCATTTGAAGATATTCATATATTTTTTACTAGAATTGTAATATTTATATATATATATTTATTCATTTATTTATTCACTATTATATAGTCTCTGCTTCATTAGTTTTATATCATGTAGTATATTAAGGTTTCACAGTTTATGTATTGCTTATTCAATACGCCATCAATTGCACCGGTGCTTTAAGAGAGAGAGAGAAAGGTGTGTATCTGTATTAGCCAGTTAGATTTTGTCTTACCCTTTTTAAAGGACTCACAGATATTAGTAGCTATTAGGCTATGATTACGGCCATGTACGGCCGAAATGCGTAAGCCTGTTGCTTACACTTCTCTCTTTGTGATTGTCCCTCATGTATATATTATTATATTTTTTATATTTGCTGTTATTTATTAAAAGTAAATTTTTAATATATCCTTGGTGGTCCTTTGTTCTTATCCTTCAGATAGAACATACCATATTAAATAACTTTCTAAATTACTTCTATTTGCTTCATTCTCTTGGTATCCTTTGCTGAAAAAGCAGCAATGCACTACTGGAAGCTATTTAACTCATTGGGTGAGCCAATAGCATAGGGCATATATGTGCAGCCACCAATCAGCGGCTCCATAGCCTACCTAGGTATACTTTGCAACAAGAGATACCAAGACAGCTATACAAATTAGATAATAGAAGTAAATTGGAAAGTTGTTTAAAATCACATGCTGTATCTGAATAATTAAAGAAAAAAAAATGGGTTTCATGTCCTTTTAAGGTGCACAGTAGAAGTCATAATAAAACTACATTGCGCATGCAATAAGCACTGTGAAATTTGTAATTCTAATACAAAATTCAAAACATATTACTTTCTTTATTGTAAAATGAGTTTCCCCGTCTCTGCTAGTGGGCTAAACAGGGTCGTTTCATAAACGTAGCTCCCTGCTAACTTTGCTCTCCCCTGCGTAGTTTCCCTTTCTAGCCAGCTCTATTAACATATCGTCACTCTAAGGGAAAGCCCCTTTTTTTTTTAATTCCCAGAGGGCTGCCCCTGCAAGTGTTGGCATGGAAAACCACGTCTGACCAAGGACATTATTAGAATCTGGCACAAAGAGAAAGAGAAAATTATTTAACTAGCCCTCACTGGGCTTAAACAAATATTATAGTTTATTAAATTAAATTTTGGGTAAAATTCTCCCTTTTCTCAGGTCTTAATTTTCCCTGAAATGTTGCTTCAATAAACTATTATTAGTTAAATGCATCGTGGTATTGAATAAACTGTTTTTATATGTTGCATTTTCAAATAAGCTTAATAACCCATGACAGAGAAAATTGGAAGGTGTTTCATGTTAACCTAAATTAAATATAAATTCATTAAACTTACAAACATGCTTCAGGTATTACTCACCATTACACAAAATACTTTTTATATTTGGCTTCTTTATTGTTTCCCATATGAGGAGATGATTAATTATGTATGAATTGAAACCAAAATCCTCCCATAAAATCAAAGTATTTCTAAGGGATTTTTTTTTCCTGACAATATGAAATAAGAATTAATCATTTCTTAGCATGCAACAAGCAGTGTAGACCAAGACAGGAATTAGGCTGTGACGGATATATATACCTAGCGTAGGTCAATTATGCAGCTGTGCTTAAAGGCATTTCAGTAGGGGGTTGAAACCGGATGTCAGATCAGGGCCTTGTGAGATATACTAAGAAACACTAGGGAAATTCTGAAAAAAAAAAAAATTTGTTTGTTTTCCAAGTAAAAGTTATCTTTCTAAAAACTACTTTTGTCTAGATAATTGTAAAAAAGAATACATTTAAATATGGAATAGCACATTTAAATAATTAATGAATAAGCTGTAAAATAAAAAATGATATATTTTCAAAGGTAATCTTATTTTTTCTTGTTTCTTCACAATTTTATATGTTTATAAAGTATTTATAACGTATTCTTATTTTGGTTTAATTTTTTGCTTTCAGTTAACTTTTTTCGGTTAGCTTTTTATAAGCATAGTTTTGCAGAAATGCAGGTTTTTTTGTTTGTTTTTTGCCATGCATGCATTTTCCTTGAGCTCCACTAGGTGTAGCTCTTCCTGACTGTAATATGGAAGGTATATGATTGTGATATGAAGACTGTGGTTGCTAGCTATATATATATATATATATATATATATATATATATATATATAAAAAGGAAAATTAAATCAAGTTACTTTGTAACCTAAAAAATAATAGCTGAAAGAATCATTGCAATTGTGTTTATGCAACACTCAGGAGAAACATTTTTTTTTTTTTCTCACAGATTAGTTAAAAGCATTTAGGTTTCTGCCAATAAATTAAACTTTGGCTTTGACACTGATAATTTTGCATTACTGTTGATAAATAAATTATTTTACAACACTTAAAGGGAAATTCTAGTTAAAACTGAAATCCATATCAGTGCATTTTCATTTTAAATTTGTCTAATACGCTGTGTTAGAAAAAAGGAAGTGAAGACTTTTTCTGCTTTTACTGAGCACAGGACTTACAGAGCATATGACCCACATTCAGAGCTTGTACCTACTCCTAGAACCTTTGGTGACATGTATGCTCCTCATGCTTAGAGGACAGTAAAAGCTGATACAAAAATTTTTAGTTTTTACTATAAGCATTTTTTGCTAATAAATGTGTAGTCCAAAAATCATTTTATGCAAAGTTGAAATGCACAGGTGTAGTTTGTTTCCTTGGTGCCGTATGAAGAAATAGTAATATACATTTGCTAACAAACCACAATTAGGCAGGTTAAATTCAGAAGCAGAAGCAATCATTTTAATACAGTATTTGTACTTTAGTGGGTTAGATACTAGACATCTTAGATGACATAGACAGCTTCCTGTCTGACCAGTCAAGGGAGCTAAATGTTATAAACACCCTGAGATTTATTTTACTGTAGGATATAACTTGGCTGTCAATTTAAGTTCATGAGAGGTAAGTTAATTTCGCATTTCGCATGCTGATAAGCTCATATGAAGATATCTCATACTAGTAGTAACAGTAGACAGCTCATGTTAGTGATGATGTCAACAAGTAACAGTAGAATGGTCATGTTAGTGATGATGTCTCCTAGTAACAGTAGAAAGTTCATGTTAGTGATGTCACCAAGTAACAGTAGAAAATTCATGTTAGTGATGATGTCTCCTAGTAACATTAGAAAGCTCATGTTAGTGAAGATGTCACCTAGTATAAGTAGAAAGCTCATGTTAGTGATGATGTCAACAAGTAACAGTAGAAAGCTCATGTTAGTGATGATGTCACATAGTAACAGTAGAAAGCTCATGTTAGTGATGATGTCACCTATTAACAGTAGAAAGCTCATGTTAGTGATGATGTCACCAAGTAACAGTAAAATGTTCATGTTAGTGATGATGTCTCCTAGTAACAGTAGACAGGTCATGTTAGTGATAATGTCACCAAGTAACAGTAGAAAGCTTATGTTAGTGATGATGTCACCAAGTAACAGTAGAAAGCTCATGCTTGTGGTAATGTCACCAAGTAACAGTAGAATGCTTGTTAGTGATGATGTCACCAAGTCCCAGTAGAAAGCTCATGTTAGTGATGATGTCACCAAGTAACAGTAGAAAGCTCATGCTTGTGGTGATATGACCAAGTAACAGTAGGGCTATGAGTCATGGGGCATTAGCATGTCCACAACTCAGACCTCAAAATAGTTCTGCAATAGGGGGTATGTCCTGCTGTCCCTCTTTCTTCTATGCCCTTGTCCTATAGTGCCCAAACCTCAGACCTCCAAACTTGCTCCTTGATGAGAAGAATTAAAATATAAAATTTCCAACTAATTATAGAATTAAACAGACATTTAAGTCATAATTAAACTATCATGATTCGGATAGACAATGTAATTTTAATACACTTTTAAATTCACTTTTATTATCAAATGTACTTTGCTCTGTTGTTATCCCTTGTTTAAAAACATATATACATTTTCTCAGCCGCAAAGCACTACTGGGAACTAGCTGGTGATGGTGGCTACACATATTTGTCATTGGTCCATCAGATGTGTTTATTTAGCTTCCAGTAGTTGATTGCTGCTCTGGAGCTGACTTTAACTATAGGCTGGATTACAAGTGGTGCGCTCTTAAGCACTTCCGCTGGGGTGTAAACTTTGCTAGAAGTAATCTTTTTGTGTGTGTGTGCAGGAATTAATGTACTCATGTATGGTTATATGCGCAAAACCGACAAAAGTACATTAAAGGGACATTTTAGTCAAAATTAACTTTACATAAATCAGATAGTGCATGTAAATTAAAACAACTTTCCAATTTACTTTTACCATCAATTTTTCTATGTTCTCTTGGTATTCTTAGTTGAAAGCTAAACCTAGGTAGGTTCATATGCTAATTTCTATGCCCCTGAAGGCCGCCTCTTATCTGAATGCATTTGAGAGGTTTTCCCAGCTAGAGGGTGTTAGTTTATAGTTCATGTGTGCCATATAGATAACATTGTGCTCACATCCGTGGAGTCTGTCAAAAGATCTGAAATAAGGGAGCAGTCTGCAGCGGAATAAAGGTAAAGTATAGAAATATAACTGTTAGTTATGCAAAACTGGGGAATTGGTAACAAAGGAATTATGTATCTTTTTAAACAATAAAAATTCTGGAGTAGACTGTCCCTTTAATCCTTTATGTGTGCTAACCCAAAAATCTTAAGGTGCATTATGTATTTATTAAATATAAAATATTGAAAAATATTAATACATAATGTAAATAATTATAATAGATGTACTAAAAAAATTATAATAATCTATAGAATCTTCAGCAGATGTATTGTGCTACTTATCAAGATGAATGTTCAGTTGCAGGTAACAAAACAGGCTAGCAATTTTATAGCTTTTATTGTCTGGGGAGCTACTGAAAATAGGTGATGAGTGTATGTCCCCTACACAACTCAGGTACAATACAAATACACTCCAGCTGCAGATGTTTAGTTTAACATCAGTTTAATTTTGTCTTTACAATCCCTTAAGTAATATTTATGTCTTTTAATAATGCTGTATTACTTCCATTTGGTAGTCTCCATATCCAGCTAATTTTTAAAAGAACACTTCTAATATTTTGCCAACCCATACAAAACATTATAACTATATGGACAATTAAGATTTTGGGATGGTCTTCTGTGTAATATATAATCATACTTTGGTTCATAAACTAATCATGAACTGCTTTCTCTAAAAGTAATTAGCTAAATTAGATTTTTATTGGTGGCATTATACATAGGGTTGCCATATTGCTGCTTTAAGGGAAGGACACATGAAAAATACATATGCCAGGGGCTGTTAAAAAGAACCTGACAGCTGTATTTTTCATATGCATCCTCACCAAGTATCAGTAGAAAGCTAATGTTAGTGATTATGTCACCTAGTACCAGTAGAAAGCTCATGTTAGTGATGATGTCAACAAGTAACAGTAGAAAGCTCATGTTATAGTGATACTGTCACCAAGTAACAGTAGAAAGCTCATGTTAGTGATGATGTCACGGTCACCAAGTAACAGTAGAAAGCTCATGTTAGTGATGATGTCACCAAGTAACAGTAGAAAGCTCATGCTTGTGGGGATGTCACCAAGTAACAGTAGAATGCTTGTTAGTGATGATGTCACCAAGTCCCAGTAGAAAGCTCATGTTAGTGATGATGTCACCAAGTAACAGTAGAAAGCTCATGCTTGTGGTGATATCACCAAGTATCAAATTTGCTTTATTCTCTTGGTATTATTATTTGAAAACTAAACCTAGGTAGGCTCATATGCTAATTTCTATGTCCCTGAAGGCCGTCTCTCATCTGTATGCATTGACAGTTTTTCACAGCTAGAGGGTGTTAATTCATGTGTACCATATAGATAACATTGTGCTCACATCCGTGGAGTTACTTATGAGAGGGCACTGATTTGGCTAAAATGCAAGTCTGTCAAAAGAACCGAAATAAGGGTGCAGTCTGCAGCGGTATAAAGGTAATCACAGAGGTATAAAGTATAGAAATATAACCGTGTTTGTTATGCAAAACTGGGTTATGGGAAATAAAGGAATTATCTATCTTTTTAAACAATAACAATTCTGCAGTAGACTGTCCCTTTAATCCTTCATGTGTGCTAACCCAACAATCTTAAGGTGCGGTATGTATTTATTAAATATAAAATATTGAAAAATGTTAATACATAATTTAAATAATTATAATAGATGTACAAAAAAATGTGAAATAATCTATAGAATATTCAGCAGATGTATTGTGCTACTTATTAAGGTGAATGTTCAGTTGCAGGTAACAAAACAGGCTAGCAATTAGATAGCTTTTATTGTCTGGGGAGCTACTGAAAATAGGTGATGAGTGTATGTCCCCTACACAACTCAGGTACAATACAAATACACTCCAGCTGCAGATGTTTAGTTTAACATCAGTATAATTTTGTCTTTATAATCCCTTAAGTAATATTTATGTATTTCAATAATGCTGTATTACTTCCATTTGGTAGTCTCCATATCCAGCTAATTTTTAAAAGAACAATTATAATATTCTGCCAACCCATACAAAACATTATAACTATATGGAAAATTAATATTTTGGGATGGTCTTCTGTGTAATATATAACCATACTTTGGTTCATAAACCCATCTCTAAAAGTAACTAGTAATAATTAGATTTTTATTGGTGGCATTATAAATAGGGTTGCTATATTTACTGCTGTAAGGGAAGGACACATGAAAAATACATATGCCAGGGGCTGTTAAAAAGAATCTGACAACTGTTTTTCATATGCGTCCTTCTTTAAAGTGAAGTTCAATTTTCATGTGAAAGTGCCCGGTTTTTAAAAAAACTATTAAAAACAGGGGCACTTTCATTCATGAAAATTGACATAGCACCGTATTTTAAAAATACTTACCTTGTTCTTCTGAAACGCCGGATAGCTGTTCTGAAACGATGCTTCGCTTGCTTCTTCCTGGTTTAATTACACAGCAATGATGAAACCGGCTTCCTCCAATCACGGCGTTGCCTCAGGCAATGATTACCCCGGGAGGGAAGCAGTGATTGGAGGATGCCGGAATCGTCATTGCTGACGTATGAAGAGGCTTGTGATGGGCTGGTGAAGCACTGGAGCGGCTGAAAGTGCCCTTGTTTTTAATAAAAAATTTTTTTTTAAAAACCGGGCGCTTTCACATGAAAATTGACCTTCACTTTAAAGCAGCAATATGGCAATCCTAATTATTGGCTATGTTCAGGATCAACAATGCATTGCCACTCTAAAACTGTCTTTAAAGGTACATGAAGAACCAAAATGTTCTTTCAAAATTCAAATAGAACAAACAATTTTAAACAACTTTCCAAATTACTTCTGCTATCAAATATGGTTCATTCTATGTTATCCTTTGCTGAAGAAGAATCGATGCAACCCTGGGCGCCAGCAGAAACACATCTAGTGAGCCAATAACAGAAGAAAATTGTTTGCAGGCACCAATCAGCAGCTATCTCCTAGTAGTGTAGGATACGGAAATATAAATTTTCCAAAAAGGATACTAAGAAAACAAAGTACATTTGAGAATAGAAGTGAATTTAAAAGTGTCTTAAATTGACATGCTCTTTCTAAATCAAGCAAATAAATTTGACTTTCCTATCGCTTTATAGGGACTTAAAACCCCCATTTTTTTATTTCATGATTCAGAAAGAGTCTACAATATAAAAAAGCTTTACAATTTATTTCTATTATCAAATTTACTTTGTTCTCATGGTATTCTTTGTTCAAAAAATAACTAGGTTGTGTGTAATGTGCAGCTTTTTAACACCAGGTGGCAACAGTGTTTGCGCAATGCATTCTTGCAAAACTGCTACAACATAGAGATCCAGACACATTCATGCTCCTGAGCCTGCCTACCTCCTTTTTACCAAAGGATTCCATGGGAATAAAGTCATTTAAATAGAGACAGAAAATTGAAAAGTTTTTCTTAAAGTTGGATGCTCAACACTTTTTCATTAAAGTTAATGTTTGGGTCTCATGTTGCTTTAACTATGTGTTTAACCCTGTATAGACATAGGCATGTGTAAGCAATAGTGTAATGATACAATGCTCTAATGAATACAGAATTTTTGTATTGCATGTGTCCCTTTAAGCATGAGAATACATTTTCAATGGGGCTATATCCATACATAATCATGATATATCATAATAATTAAGCCTTCAGCTATGTTAATTGTAAAATTACAAGATGGTTCAGAACCTAAATTGTTTAACATTGAACTAACACAACTTCAAAGTTTTTATATGTCCTAACCTAATAAGACTCCCCCCCCCCAATCTATCTAGGAATATTCCACACTCTAAGATCCATATCGTTGCAAAATTTGACGCACACTAGATTAACAGTTTTAGGTGTAGCTTTGTCTCTATTCAATTGCCTTTTTACCGTAACTTGTATCTGAGAAAGTCAAGAGAATATGATATAATTAATGGTGTGCCACATGTTTAATACTGAAATGTCTCATTATCATTTTTCAATATTGTTTTAATTATTATCTGAAGGATTTTGTTAGTAATGACACTTTCTGTGTCTCTTAGATGCTCCTGGGGCGCGATCCGATATAGATCGCAGTTTGCGGCGCAAGCGAGGGAACCCACGTCGCCCGCAGTTTCAGCTCGCAACTCGAGCCATCCAATATGCGGCGCCGTCACTTGCTAAAGTGGCGCAAGTCTCACAAACCAGCAATGTCCAGAAATCTGCGTAAGTACAGATTTTTGGAGTCGCCAGTGACTTGCGCCACGTTAGAAACTGCCGGCGCCTACAAAACCTGACTAAAGTCTAAATCACCCGCACTGTCTAACACGCCTCCTAAACATAGCCCGACACGTCTAACACGCCTCCCTAACATAGCCCGACACGTCTAACCCTCTATCCGCTATCCCCCCTCACTATCCTAACAATAAAAAAGCTATTAACCCCTAAACCGCCGCTCCCGTACCCCGCCGCCAGCTATATTATATCTATAACCCCCTAAAGTGAGCCCCTAACACCGCCGCCATCTATATTAAAATTATTAACTCCTAATGTAAGCCCCTTACACCGCCGCCATCTCTATTAAAATGATTAACCCCTAATTTAATCTACCTACCCCGCCGCCAGCTATATTATCTATATTAACCCTAAGTATATTATAGTTAATATAGGTATTACATTATATATATTAACTATATTAACCCTAATTATATTAGGGTTAATATAGTTAATATAGTTACTATAGTATTTATATTAACTCTATCTAACCCTAACACCCCTAACTAAATTTATATTAAATTAATCTAATTCATTTATAAACTAAAATATTCCTATTTAAATCTAAATAATTACCTATAAAATAAACCCTAAGATAGCTACAATATAATTAATAATTACATTGTAGCTATGTTAGGGTTAATATTTATTTTACAGGTAAATTGTTAATTATTTTAACTAGGTATAATAGCTATTAAATAGTTATTAACTATTTAATATCTACCTAGTTAAAATAATTACCCAATTACCTGTAAAATAAATCCTAACCTAAGTTACAAATACACCTACACTATCAATAAATTAAATTAACTACAAACATCTATCTAAAAATACAATAAAATTAACTAAACTAAATTACAAAAAAAAAACCAAACACTAAATTACAAAAAATAAAAAAAAGATTACAAGATTTTTAAGCTAATTACACCTATTCTAAGCCCCCTAATAAAATAATAAACCCCCAAAATAAAAAAAAATTCCCTGCCCTATTCTAAATTAAACAAATTTCAAAGCTCTTTACCTTACCAGCCCTTAAAAGGGCCAAAGAATTCAGCTCTTTTGCATACAAATACAATACCCCCCCCCATTACAACCCACCACCCACATACCCCTATTCTAAAACCACCCAAACCCCCCTTAAAAAAGCCTAACACTACCCCCCTGAAGATCTCCCTACCTTGTCTTCACCACACCGGGCCGAACTCCTGATCCGATCCGGGCGATGTCTTCCTCCAAGCGGCAAAGAAGAATTCTTCCTCCGGCGATGTCTTCCTCCAAGCGGCAAAGAAGAATTCTTCCTCCGGCGACGTCTTCCTCCAAGTGGCAGCAAAGTCTTCATTCTTCTGGCGGCATCTTCAATCTTCTTTCTTCGCTCCGCCGCCGCAGAGCATCCATCCCGGACGACTACTGAACTACGAATGAGGTACCTTTAAATGACATCATCCAAGATGGCGTCCGCCGAATTCCGATTGGCTGATAGGATTCTATCAGCCAATCGGAATTAAGTTAGAAAAATCTGATTGGCTGATTGAATCAGCCAATCAGATTCAAGTTCAATCCGATTGGCTGATCCAATCAGCCAATCAGATTGAGCTCGCATTCTATTGGCTGTTCCGATCAGCCGCTTGGAGAAAGACATCGCCCGGATCGGATCAGGAGTTCGGCCCGGTGTGGTGAAGACAAGGTAGGGAGATCTTCAGGGGGGTAGTGTTAGGCTTTTTTAAGGGGGGTTTGGGTGGTTTTAGAATAGGGGTATGTGGGTGGTGGGTTGTAATGGGGGGGGGTATTGTATTTGTATGCAAAAGAGCTGAATTCTTTGGGGCATGCCCCACAAAAGGCCCTTTTAAGGGCTGGTAAGGTAAAGAGCTTTGAAATTTGTTTAATTTAGAATAGGGCAGGGAATTTTTTTTATTTTGGGGGTTTATTATTTTATTAGGGGGCTTAGAATAGGTGTAATTAGCTTAAAAATCTTGTAATCTTTTTTTTATTTTTTGTAATTTAGTGTTTTTTTTTTTTGTAATTTAGTTTAGTTAATTTAATTGTATTTTTAGATAGATGTTTGTAGTTTATTTAATTTATTGATAGTGTAGGTGTATCTGTAACTTAGGTTAGGATTTATTTTACAGGTAATTGGGTAATTATTTTAACTAGGTAGATATTAAATAGTTAATAACTATTTAATAGCTATTATACCTAGTTAAAATAATTAACAATTTACCTGTAAAATAAATATTAACCCTAACATAGCTACAATGTAATTATTAATTATATTGTAGCTATCTTAGGGTTTATTTTATAGGTAAGTATTTAGATTTAAATAGGAATATTTTAGTTTATAAATGAATTAGATTCATTTAATATAAATTTAGTTAGGGGTGTTAGGGTTAGATAGAGTTAATATAGTTAATATAAATACTATAGTAACTATATTAACTATATTAACCCAAATATAATTAGGGTTAATATAGTTAATATATATATAATGTAATACCTATATTAACTATAATATACTTAGGGTTAATATAGATAATATAGCTGGCGGCGGGGTAGGTAGATTAAATTAGGGGTTAATCATTTTAATAGAGATGGCGGCGGTGTAAGGGGCTTACATTAGGGGTTAATAATATTAATATAGCTGGCGGCGGTATAGGGGGATTAGATTAGTGGTTAATAATTTTTATATAGGTGGCGGCGGTGTAAGGGGTCAGATTAGGGGATAGATAAGGTAGATGACAGCGGTGTAAGGGGTTCTAATTAGGGGATAGATAAGGTAGATGGCGGCGGTTTTAGGGGCTCACAGTAGGGGGTTAGTTTATGTAGATGGCGGCGGGGTCCAGGAGCGGCGGTTTAGGGTTTAATAACTTTATTAGGGATTTCGGGGGGGGGGGATCGCGTTTGACAGGTAGATAGACATTGCGCATGCGTTAGGTGTTAGGTTTATTTTAGAAGATCGCGGTTGACAGGGAGATAGACATTGCGCATGCGTTAGGTGTTAGGTTTATTTTAGAAGATCGCGGTTGACAGGGAGATAGACATTGCGCATGCGTTAGGTTTATTTTAGCAGCCAGTTTAGGGAGTTACGGGGCTCCAATAGTCAGTGTAAGGCTTCTTACGGCTGCTTTTTGTGGCGAGGTGAAAATGGAGTAAGTTTTCTCCATTTTCGCCACGTAAGTCCTTACGCTGCATATTGGATACCAAACTATGCTGGTTTGGTATACCTGCCTATAGCCCAAAAAACTACGAGCGACGGCAGAAATATACGCGCGTAACTTCTAGGTTACGCCGTATATGTGATACCAAACCCGCGCAAATATTGGCGTCGCCGGCTTTTGCGGGCGACGATTTTTATCGTATGGACCCCCTGATCTCTAAAAAAATATTTTTAGTAATTATCATTTCCCCCCAAAAAATGTAATTTTTTCCTTGTTGAGTACTGTTTTTACATTATGATTTACTTATCACTTGATTTTCTCAGTAGGGCACCAAACTGACATAAGAGTTGTTTATTTATATATCAACATTCTGAAATGTACATCTAAAATATGTACACGTGTGGTCTTTGATTAAAACCAGTAAATTATTGTGTTTATTAATATGTGAAATAAATGTGCAAACATGTTAACACTAAACACACTACCTTGAAAATGCTGAACATGAGTTTTAAAGTGTTCAGGACTATTGAATTAGATCAATCCAAAAACCATGTGAAATACTACTTAAAAAGTGTTTTGTGATGAATTGGAAAACCACCAGAGTGCATAATATTAATAAAAGAGGGCTATGTAAGTAAAACATAATTTCATGGTTCTTTATCATAAAAGTTTAATTTTGACAGCCATGCCCCTTAAAGATAATGTAAAGTCATTAGGAAATCAAATAATGTTTCTAAAAGTTTTTATTTTAAACCCTTGTAAAAAAAAAATACATGAAATGCCATTACACCATCTTTCAGTAGACTGGAACACACCCACAGATAAATAAGTCATATCATTACTAAGCATATGCTTTATGATAAATATATTTTTTTTCTTCCAAAATACTTTTTTTTGTGAAAAGTTTTAACAGTGTGTTATTTTTCTTTAATGAATCAATGCAATTACACATCATTCTCTGATTCCTTATACAAACTCTGAATGTGTAATTAAGACCCTTGGTCTTGTATTTTAGTTGTTTTATCACTTGAGATTTTAGTTTTTAAATAAATTAAGATTGAAAGTCTTTTTGAAGATAATTTGTAGAGAAAAACTGTTCCCCACCCTTTTTGTGGCTAACCACAACCTCTAAAAGGTTAAGTAGAGTGCATCTGAGCCCCAGAGTGAGACAAATATTTATTCCTAGGAACTGATGGGCCTTGCAAAGAATTTTTTATAGGAAATATGTTCCAAGGCAGATGAGAAAATATTAATAAAAACTTTGCTAAAATATATTTGGTAAAAAAAATAATCAGCCTACCTAGGGAAGTAACTTCCTTTAAAGTAAGCAAGTAGCCATTTTTGCACATCACTAAAAAGCTTTAGTCAAATGTCCCAAGGATAAAATATTTTACATGTTTAATCATGTAATATTTTTGCTAAGTATAAAAGCATTCCTATGTTAGCCAATAGAGATGTGCATCCTAATATTTTTTGTTTAGTATGAAATTTGCTATACGAATATTCAGGAAAATTTGTTAAAACGAATATTCGGTGGCTGCACTATTCAGTTTTCATTTAATCTAAAATTTAATGAAAATTGAATTTTAGTTAAACATTTACAATAGTTTCTGTTAAAGCAAATGCAAATGTTTCAAAGCTACAGGTGAAAAGTTCACCTGTAGCTACAATACTTTCCTAAATGTGCTCTGGAGTGCATGGAGAGCAGGCTAAACTAAGTATTAACCACTTGAAAAAATAATAAAGGAAACAAATGAATACTGATGATCTTCATCAGTATTTTTTCGTTTCCTTTATTTTCATTGCTACATTCATTCAGATAACAAAACGAAACAAAAATCAAATTTTTGTGACAGATGTGCATTCGTCTGAAAATGAATGCCCATCTCTATTAGCCAATATGTATGTAAGCTTCACTTTTATTGTTGGACAATCCTGATTCCTTAAAGGGACATGATACCTAAATGTAAGATATTTTACCTCAAAATGTCCTAAGTATTCACAATCACACCCCATTGTAAAGGACTTTAAGCAGGCAATCAGTATGCCTGTCTCGGGATCTGCAAGGGAGCTTGCCTCATGCACACTCATGTAACATGAGTCATGTTATTTCCCTATTCAATTTAAGGTAGTTTACTATGAAATCTCACAGTAAAACAGTTTATGACCTCAGCACTGCTGATGCTAATTGGCTGCTGTTCATTTCTTCCTCTTTTTTTTAAAACCTGCAGCTGGGCAGTAACTGAAAGATAACTTTTTACAGGACACTTACTATGGTGAGATGAGGAAATTGTGAGGTAAAATATCTTCCTTTTTTACATAGAGATGTTCAGGCGATATTTTCCTGTTAGCTTTTTACAGTTATGCTGCATCACTTCCAAGTGAGTTAGCATATGAGTATTATGTTCCCAGACATCCCAAGTCTCCCTGAAGTTCAGGGAGTCTCCCTGATTGTAATAGCGGCTCCCTAGTGCCAGCAAATGGAATGCAATCTCCCTGAAACTCCAAGTACCATGATCCAATGTGGGCCAAATCCGTAAAAGTGTTTCTTTAAAAAAATGCCTTTAGTTCCTGGGACGTTATAGAACCCTCAAAGCATGCATCAGTAACCAAAAAGCCCCCACTGATTTTAATAAAATAAAACACAAATACTACCTTATTTACTGCACGTAAATAAACTTTGTATTCTAAAATATTTGAGCATTCAACAAGCGTACGATCACTGGAAAATAGGTTTGTTGTATGTGGTTGTGCAATAAAGCTACTTTTTTTAATGTGACTTTAGTGGGAAACTACTTTAATGATAAGTCTCTTATTTAGGGTTTCAAGGTGTCCAATATATAACTGAGAGGGGGGGCGGCAGCGCAGTAGCAGGAGAAGCCACCTCCCTGAAATTAGTTTTTGCAGGTTGGGATGTCTGTGTTCCTTTAAATAAAAAAGAGCTTACTTTATCTATGCATTTTACCCCTTTAGATGGATTAAAAACATATTATATGTATGCACTTGTGCAATAATAAAATGTTCTAACACATTAGAATTTTTCTATTTGCACTTTTAAGTTTAATCTACTGTACAGCTGCTTCTCTGCTGTCTTAAAGATCTCAATTATCATTTTATATATTTTAATTTGTTGAAAAGCATACTTAAAGTGGATGTAATCTTTAATGAATTAAAGACCAGGATCAAAAAATAATCTTAAAAACAGGGGCACTTTAATTCATTAAAGTTTAGAAAGACGCTTATTTTTTAAAATACCTTTGCATTATGGTAAACATAATGCCGTTCCTCCGCTCGCAGCTCCTGCTTTCTTTAGCAGATCAATGACTAATCCAGCTTCCTTTAGTGTCCAGCTCGTGGGGCACACAACAATTGGAGGAAGCCATAACGCAAAGGTAAGTATTTTAAAAAATAAGCATCTTTGTAAACTTTAATGAATTAAAGGGACAGTATACACCAATTTTAATTTAACTGCATGCAATAGACACTTCTATAAAGACTAATATGTACAGATACTGATATAAATATCCAGTATTAAACAGTTTAAAAACTTACTTCGAAGCTCCCAGTTTAGCTCTGTTAAAAGGATTAGCTAGAACACCCACTGAAACTGGGAGATATTCAGACACGCCCCTCCCCCTTCTGCATATGAAAAGACTCTTTACACAAACAGGAGCAAGCTGGAGTAGGAATACATCGGTATTCTCCTAAAACTTTGGGGCTTGGTTAGGAGTCTGAAAATCAGTGCAATGTTATTTAAAAATAAACAAAACTATATATTTAAAGGACCATAATACCCAAATGTTTAAACACTTGAAAGTGATGCAGCATAGCTGTAAAAAGCTGACTTGAAAATATCACATGAACATCTGTATGTAAAAAAGAAGATATTTTACCTCAAAAGTTCCTCAGTAGCCACATCCCATTGTAAAGGACTTCTAAGCAGCATATTAGTATGTCTGTCCTGGGACAGCTGAAAGGATGAGCCTCGTGCACTCTCATATTATTTCCCTATTCAGATTAGGGAAGTTTACAATGAAATCTCATGAGAGTTAAGTCAAATCTCATGAGATCACAGTAAAAGAGTTCATGACCTCAGCACTGCTGATGCTGCTGTTCATTTCTTCATTTTTTTTTTTTTTTTACCTGCAGCTGGGAGCAGCTGAGTATAACTTTTTAGACAGAACTTACTCTGCTGAGTTGAGAAAATTGTGAGGTATCAGCTTTTTACAGTTATACTGCATCAGTTTCAAGTGATTTAGCATAGAGTATTATGTCCCTTTAAAAAACAAAAAGCTGTATAGGCTATATAAACGGATCATCTACAAATAATTTATGCAAAGAAAAATTGAGTGTATAATATCCCTTTAAAGTGCCCCTGTTTTTAAGAATACTTTTTGATCCTGGGCTTTAATTAATTAAAGTTTACATTCAGTTTAATAGGTTCAGGAATCAGCAGTGCTTTACTGGGAGTAAGGTGGTGATTGGCTCACCAGATGTTCAGCTAGGCCCCAATAGTATTTTATTAGTCTGGAGCTTACCTTAACTATGTGTTTAACCCTGGTAATATTAAAGAAATAGTGAAGTATTAAAGTACTTCAAAACATTAGAGCATTTTTATTTTTCAATTTTATGTCTGTTTAACCTTTTATGTACGATCGCTTTCATTGCTCCCCCAGGTTCATTTTTTTTTTTTTGGAACAACCAAAAACAATTGTAAACGTGCTCTAGCTGTGGTACAATTACAGTTCAATACAGACGATCAATAAAAATAATGCTCTGCATTCAGTTACCGCACAACTCACCACATATCCTAACTACCAAAATAATAATAATAATTACTGATGACTTCCTGAAAAACTCACTGCTCATTTACCCTAATCACGACATCCCACATTGAAATTAACCCAAACTGCACATTTAAATCCTCCACTGTGTTACAAGTATATCCTTGCTCTCCCAGCCCTCCTCAAAGCGATTAACCCTAACTGCAAAATTAAAACCTAACCGCTTCTACCTAGATCCCAACAATCAGAAAACCTCCAACTGCAGCTACCTGGTTTCCCACAACATAAAAATCTCTAACTGCACCTTCCGAGATTACCGTACTGCATTTCCCCTTTACCACAACTACCTAGACCCAAATTCTGAAATTAAATGCACCCACAATGCTGTTGATCCCTACACTTCAATTAACGCATCTCTGATCCCCTTTTTCACCAATCACTTCATCTAAAATGTGCTTTCTGAAATTCTTTAAGGGACCTGACAGTACTGACAAGACTACTTAAATAATCTCGTCAGAGTAGGGTTGCTACCTTTAATGGAAAAAAAATAATAAAGGAAATAAATAAATACTGATGTTCTTCATCAGTATTTTTTTGTTTTCTTTATTTTCTGAGGAACATTCAGCTTTATGAGCTATCCATGGACGTCTACAAGGAAGAGGGAGGCAGGTATCTGCCCCCCACATATTTTCCTCCCACTTGTAGTACAAAATGCAGAAAAACAGACAATTGAATGTCTGTTTTTTTCTCTTTTAATTCCCTGAATGTAGCTCTGTTTTCAAGGAAGAAGCACAGTATTATGGGAGTTACATAGTATTCTGGAATTTGTAGATCACTATTTCCTTCTCAGGATTGTGACATTGCAGTTATGGACTCTAGTTCCCAGCATGCTTTGTACAGTGGTGGCGAGTGAGTGTCCTGGAAGGCAGAAAGTCCACTTTCACCACCTTTTTAACAGCATCAAAGAATAAAGTATCTCATGAATGTGATCTGAGTTAACGCTTTCTGTGCAGAGTCCTCCTACTCATAAACTGGAATAGTTTGTTGAAAGTTTTGCCAATAGCACAAAAAGAGGAATGTATATTTCTTTTGCAAGATGTACCGAGTCTACGGATTCATCCTAACTTGTGGGATATTGTCCTTCCTGACAGGAAGTAGCAAAGAGAGCACCACAGCAGAGCTGTCTATATAGCTCCCCCCTTAACTCCACCCCCCCAGTCATTCTCTTTGCTGGCTCTAAGCAGAAAGGGTAAAGAGAAGAGGTATTAAACTGTTAGTTTTATTTTATCTTCAATCAAGTGTTTGTTATTTTTAAATGGTACCGGTGTTGTACTATTTACTCTCAGGCAGTACATAGATGAAGATTTCTGCCTGGAGGATGATGATCTTAGCATTTGTAACTAAGGTCCACTGCTGTTCCCACGTGAGCTGAGGAGTACAGGAAAACTTCAGTGTGAGGAACGGTTTCTTGCTATACAGCAATGAGGTATGTTCAGTCATATTTTCTGCAGAGACTGTGTTAACTCAGAAAGGCTGACAGTGTCCCCATTAGGGGAAGGGTAAGCAGTAATCCTAGAGGTTTTTACTAGCTTGCATAAAGGGTTAATTTTTTGTGGGCACTCAGTTTGTTATGTGAATTTGGGACAAACGTTTTTGTGTCTGGGAGTAACATTTTCTGTTTTATGGGACATTTGCTTGAGGGTTCTTTGGGGTTGTTTATAACCCACATGGCTTTCAGGCAGGGTTTGTTAGATTTGCGTAGGCCCCAGCAACATCGAGTGAGATGGGCGGGGCCTATTTACAAGCATTTACAAGCAGCAAGCAACTTCTCCTGAGGTCCTGATAGTCTTCTGAGGGACTAATTGAAGCTTTAAACCCCATAGTATCGCTTCCTAAGGGCAGGTAGAGCCACAGCAGAGCTGTGGCAAGGTGCTTTAGGGGGTTTTAACCGGTTTTAGACAATTATCAATCCGTTTTTTTCATTTGGGGGTCTATTGCTTTTTTTACTTGTGGTACAATCCTTCTAAAGCTTAGTGGGTACACTGTTATAATTTCGGAATTTTTGAAGCAATTTAACCTGTTTTGCAGTTTGTGTATGCCTTTTTGTCTCTTAATGGTACAGTACCGTTTTTGCAAATTGTGTTTTTTTTCATTAAATAAAGTGTTTTCCAAGCTTGCTTGCTTCATTACTAGCCTGTTAAACATGTCTGACACTGAGGAAACTCATTGCTCAATTTGTTTAGAAGCCATTGTGGAACCCCCTCTAAGAATGTGTCCCAATTGTACTGATATGTCTATAAATTGCAAACAGCATATTTTGACTAATAAGAATTTGGCATTAAATGATTCTCAGACAGAAGGAAATCAGGTTTCGCCATCTAGTTCTCCCCAAGTGTCACAACCAGTTACGCCTGCACAAGCAACGACAAGTACTTCTAGTGCGTCTAATTCTTTCACCTTGCAAGATATGGCTTCAGTTACGAATACTACCCTCACAGAGGTTTTATCTAAACTGCCAGGGTTGCAAGGGAAGCGCAGTAGCTCTGGGTTAAGAACAAATGCTGAGCCTTCTGACGCTTTAGTAGCCGTATCCGATATTCCCTCACAATGTTCTGAGGTAGGGATGAGGGATTTGCTGTCTGAGGGAGAGATTTCTGATTCAGGAAAGATGTTCCCTCAGACAGATTCATATATGTGGACGTGATTCCTTACCTGTTTGGTTGAAGGGCCCCACGTGATGACCTGGTGATTCTTGCCGAGTGTTTGTCTGCCGGGCGACGAATAGGTCCCGGTCTGCTGTTTCTGGCACAATATAGTGCCGTTCCGTTTGTGAGTATTTCCACCTTCTCTTGCTGAATTTTTTTTTGTGTTTACGTTATCACCCTATTGGCGCCTCTTTGTTCCTGTCTAGGAGTTTTTGGTAGATTCAGATATGACGGCATTTAAATTTAAGCTAGAGCACCTCCGTTTATTGCTCAGGGAGGTTTTAGCTACTCTGAATGATTGTGACCCTATTGTCGTTCCAGAGAAATTGTGTAAAATGGACAAATATTTAGAGGTTCCTGTTTACACTGAAGTTTTTCCGGTCCCAAAGAGGATTTCGGACATTGTTACTAAGGAGTGGGATAGACCAGGTATTCTGTTCGCTCCCCCTTCTGTTTTTAAGAAAATGTTCCCCATTTCTGACACCATAAAGGACTCATGGCAGATGGTCCCTAAGGTGGAGGGAGCTATTTCTACTCTGGCTAAGCGTACAGCTATACCTATTGAAGACAGTTGTGCTTTCATTGATCCTATGGATAAAAAGTTAGAGGGTCTCATAAAGAAAATTTTTGTTCATCAGGGTTTTCTTCTTCAACCTATAGCGTGCATTGTTCCGGTAACCACTGCAGCTGCTTTTTGGTTTGAGGCTCTAGAAGAGGCTCTTCAGATGGAGACCCCACTAGATGATATTTTGGACAGAATTAAGGCCCTTAAGTTGGCTAATTCTTTTATTACAGACGCCGCTTTTCATCTTGCTAAGTTAGCGGCATATAATTCAGGTTTTGCCATTTAAGCACAAAGAGCGTTATGGCTTAAGTCCTGGTCAGCTTATGTGTCATCTAAATCTAAGCTTTTGACCATCCCTTTCAAAGGTAAGACCCTATTCGGCCTACATTGAAAGAGATAATTTCAGACATCACTGGAGGGAAGGGTCATGCCCTCCCTCAAGATAAGTCAAATAAGACAAGGACCAAACAAAATAATTTTCGTTCCTTTTGAAACTTCAAGGGTGGTCCCGCTTCCTCTTCCCCTGCTGCAAAGCAAGAGGGGAACTTTGCTCAATCCAAGCCAACCTGGAGACCTAACCAGGCTTGGAACAAGGGTAAACAGGCCAAAAAGCCTGCTACTGCCACTAAGACAGCATGAAGGGGTAGCCCCCGATCCGGGACCGGATCATGTAGGGGGCAGACTTTCTCTCTTTGCTCAGGCCTGGGCAAGAGATGTTCAGGACTCCTGGGCCATAGAAATTGTAACCCAGGAGTATGTCCTAGATTTCAAAGATTCTCCTCCAAGGGGGAGATTCCATCTTTCTCAATTGTCTGTAAACCAGACAAAAAGAGAGGCGTTCTACACGCTGTGTAGAAGACCTTTTTACCATGGGAGTGATCTGCCCAGTTCCGAAAACAGAACAGGGGCAAGGTTTCTACTCCAATCTGTTTGTGGTTCCCAAAAAAGAGGGAACCTTCAGACCAATTCTAGATCTCAAGATCCTAAACCAATTCCTAAGAGTTCCATCCTTCAAGATGGAGACCATTCAGACTATTTTACCAATGATCCAGGAGGGTCAATTAATGACTACCGTGGATATAAAGGATGCGTATCTACACATTCCTATCCACAAAGATCATCACCAGTTCCTCAGGTTTGCCTTTCTGGACAGGCATTACCAGTTTGTGGCTCTTCCCTTCGGGTTGGCCACCGTGCCAAGAATCTTCACAAAGGTGCTAGGGTCCCTTCTGGTGGTCCTAAGGCCGAGGGGCATAGCAGTGGCACCTTATCTAGACGACATCTTAATTCAAGCGTCGACTTTCCAACTTGCCAAGTCTCACACGGACTTAGTGTTGGCCTTTCTAAGATCTCATGGGTGGAAGGTGAATGTGAAAAAGAGTTTTATTATTCCTCTCACAAGAGTTCCATTCCTGGAATAGATTCGGTGGACATGAAAATATTTCTGACGGAGGTCAGGAAATCAAAGATTTTAACCACCTGCCGAGCTTGTCATTCCATTCCTCGGCCGTCAGTGGCTCAGTGTATGGAGGTAATCGAACTTATGGTAGCGGCAATGGACATAGTTCCGTTTGCTCGCTTGCATCTCAGACCACTGCAACTATGCTGCATGCTCAAACAGTGGAATGGGGATTATGCAGATTTATCTCCTCAGATAAATCTGGATCAAGAGACCAGAGACTCTCTTCTTTGGTGGTTGTCACAGGATCACCTGTCCAGGGGAATGTGTTTCCGCAGGCCAGCGTGGGCTATTGTGACAACGGACGCCAGCCTACTGGGCTGGGGTGCAGTCTGGAATTCCCTGAAAGCACAGGGTTTGTGGACTCGGGAGGAGGCCCTCCTACCGATAAATATTCTGGAATTAAGAGCGATATTCAATGCTCTTCAGGCGTGGCCTCAGCTGGCTTCGGCCAGATTCATCAGGTTTCATTCGGACAACATCACGACTGTAGCTTATATCAATCATCAGGGGGGAACAAGGAGTTCCTTGGCAATGATAGAAGTTTCCAGGATAATCCGATGGGCAGAGGCTCACTCTTGCCATCTATCAGTGATCTATATTCCAGGGGTGGAGAACTGGGAGGCAGATTTTCTAAGTCATCAGACTTTTCATCCGGGGGGGTGGGAGCTCCATCCGGAGGTGTTTTCTCAACTGGTTCAGCTATGGGGCACACCAGAATTGGATCTGATCTGACTCACCTTATCTTGTTTTCCATGCTGATAAGGTGGTTTTGCGTACCAAACCTGGGTTCCTCCCTAAGGTTGTTTCTAACAGGAATATCAATCAGGAAATTGTTGTTCCTTCTCTGTGTCCTAATCCTTCTTCTAAGAAGGAACGTCTGTTGCACAACTTGGACGTGGTTCGTGCCTTGAAGTTTTATTTGCAGGCAACCAAAGATTTTCGCCAATCATCTTCTTTGTTTGTTGTCTATGCTGGAAAGCGTAGAGGTCAAAAGGCTACGGCTACCTCTCTTTCCTTTTGGCTGAAAAGCATCATCCGTTTGGCTTATGAGACTGCTGGACAGCAGCCTCCTGAAAGAATTACAGCTCACTCCACTAGAGCGGTGGCTTCCACATGGGCTTTTAAAAATGATGCTTCTGTTGAACAGATTTGTAAGGCTGCGACTTGGTCTTCGCTTCATACCTTTTCCAAATTTTCCAAATTTGATACTTTTGCTTCTTCGGAGGCTATTTTTGGGAGAAAGGTTTTGCAAGCAGTGGTGCCTTTCGTTTAGGTTCCTGTCTTGTCCCTCCCTTCATCCGTGTCCTAAAGCTTTGGTATTGGTATCCCACAAGTTATGATGAATCTGTGGACTCGGTACATCTTGCAAAAGAAAACAAAATTTATGCTTACCTGATAAATTTCTTTCTTTTGCGATGTACCGAGTCCACGGCCCGCCCTGTCTATCAAGACAGATAGTATTTTTTATGTAAACTTCAGTCACCTCTGCACCTTATAGTTTCTCCTTTTCTTCCTTGGGCTTCAGTCGAATGACTGGGGGGTGGAGTTAAGGGGGGAGTTATAAAGACAGCTCTGCTGTGGTGCTCTCTTTGCTACTTCCTGTCAGGAAGGACAATATCCCGCAAGTTAGGATGAATCCGTGGACTCGGTACATCGCAAAAGAAAGAAATTTATCAGGTAAGCATAAATTTTGTTTTTGCATATTTTAGGTAATGTACTGTTAACAATTTTAGGTTTTATATGTATAGGTTAACTTAGATTGGTTCTTTTGTGGATAATTTTGTTTTTCTTCTTTATAACTAAATAATGCAACAGATAAAATAAACAAAGTACTAAATAATAAATAAAACTATATGCTCCTTCTATTTTCATGTATAAGTTAGGAATCTGGATAAAGACATACATTTTATTACACCCAATGTGTAAAAGTGTATTAAAGTTTAGCATATAGTGACTCCAAAATTTAAAGTGTTCTATTAAACTAGGACTAGTAGCATTTTGGGATAATTATATATATATATATATATATATATATATATATATGCGTGTATGTCTGTGTGTATGTCTTTGTGTATTGTCTGGGCATATTTCACTTTGTTACCCTCCTGGAAAAATTTCTGCTGATGTCCATGGAGCTATCACCATTGTTTGTCCTCTGTTAATATAGTTTGTACCCAATCCTGGCTGATTAATCGTTTTGACCAATCAGTAATGAGAATGGGAGGACTAATTGCTAAAGTTGAGCTCATCCATTCTTCTGATTGGTTAGAAATATGAAGAAATATTTATAATTCTATTATTTTCCTAATATGTTTTTAATATCGGCATTTGTTATAAAAGGTTATTTTATTTATTCTCTAAAGTGAAAATAATGGTTAAATTCCTGATGGTTTTTCTTCATAAAATGGTACCATTAAGTCAATAAGCACATCCCAGTGTTACATGGTCCTCACCTACATTCTGACTGTAAAACTATAGCAATAAGAAATCATAAAGTAAAGGAATCGGAGCTGCATTTTGCTAGCATATGTACTGTGCTGAGATCTATTGAACAGTGTGTTGCTTTCAGCTCATTGATATTCCATGGTTTGTTGCAATCAAGTTTGGACTACCTGAAAATATGTTTTCTAGGACTTTGCCTTTAGTTTTTTTTGTCCTTTTCACATAAATAAATGTGTCTCAATCTACACCATCAGTTTTCTATTTTCACTTATTGTTAAACATTCCTGCTAGCCTGAAGTTTAACATAATAATGCTAGATGGAGCAGCTTGTTGGATGTCAGCACAACATTGAAATCCATGCTTTATTAAAGGGACATAATACTCATATGCTAAATCACTTGAAACTGATGCAGTATAACTGTAAAAAGCTGACAGGAAAATATCACTTGAGCATCTCTATGTAAAAAAGGAAGATATTTTACCTCACAATTTCCTTAGCTTAGCAGAGTAAGTTCTGTGTAAAAAGTTATACTCAGCTGCTCCCAGCTGCA
Organism: Bombina bombina; assembly: GCF_027579735.1. Lineage (NCBI taxonomy): Eukaryota > Metazoa > Chordata > Amphibia > Anura > Bombinatoridae > Bombina > Bombina bombina. Next base: position 333,359,002 of record NC_069503.1, read on the forward strand.
GGTAAAAAAAAAAAAAAATATGAAGAAATAAACAGCAGCCAATCAGCATCAACAGTGCTGAGGTCATGAACTCTTTTACTGTAATCTCATGAGATTTCATAGTAAACTTCCTTTAAACTGAATAGGGAAATAACATGAGAGTGTACGAGGCTCAACCCCTTAGCTGTCCCGGGACAGACATACTGATTTGGTGCTTAGAAGTCCTTTACAATGGGATATGGCTACTGAGGAACTTTTGAGGTAAAATATCTTTCTTTTTTACATAGAGATGTTCAGGTGATATTTTCTAGTCGGCTCTTTACATCTATGCTGCAGCACTTTCAAGTGTTTCAACATTTGGGTATTATGGCCCTTTAAGTCAAAAATATTTTTTAATTTGTAAAAGTGCAAGTGCAGCTGCTCAGTTGGCACAAAGCACTGATTTACAACAATATTTTACATAAACAAAGTAATATATCCCAACAGCGTAGTCCAACATATTTACAATAGATCAGTGGCATGGCAGACCCCATGCTGCACTGTAATACTGCAGTATACAGCAAGTGTAACACATAATTTTATATGTACATGTACTAAAAGAAATAAATTAAAATGTAATGTATAATAAATTAATTATAAAACCTCAGTTACAGCATCACACACTGCTACAAAACAATGCATTTTGGAGAATATATAAATACCTGACTACTTATTTCAAGCTTTGTTGGAGATTGTAGTAAGTGACAGCTTTCCAATTTACTCATATTATCACTTTTTCTTCATTCTTTTGCTATCTTTATTTGAAAAGCAGGAATGTAAAGCTTAGGAGCCAGCCGATTTTAGGTTCAGCCCCTGGGATAGCACTTGCTTATTGGTGGCTACATTTAGCCACCAATAAGCAAGGGCTACCCAGGTGCTGAACCAAAAATCGGTTCAATTTTTTTTTATATTATCTGATTTGCTTTGTTCACTTGGTATCCATTGTTGAAAATCATACCTAGGTAGGCTCAGGAGCAGCAATGCACTACTGGGAGCTAGCTGTTTATTGGTGGATGTACATCTATGTGTGTTGTTATTAATTCACCCAAAGTGTTCAGCTAGCTCCCAGTAGTATATTGGTGCTCCTTTAACAAAGGCTAACAAGAGAGTGAAGCAAATTTGATAGCAGAAGTATAATGGAAAGTTGTTTAAAATGGTATTTTCTATCTGAATCAAGCAGCTAACTTTCTGGATGTAAAGAATTTTAAAAACAATCACCTAGATTACGAGTTTTGCGGTAACAGGGGTGCAGTGATAACGCGCAGTATATGCTCACCGCTCACCTAGAAACGAAGCTGGTATTACAGGTTTTTTTAAACCCGGTGTTAGCCGCAAAAAAATGAGCGGAGAGCAAAATTTAGCTCCACATCTCACCTCAATACCAGCGCTGCTTACGGTAGCGGTGAGCTGGCTAAACGTGCTCGTGCATGATTTCCCCATAGGAATCAATGGGGCTGATTCGGCTTAAAAAAAGTCTAACACCTGCAAAAAAAGCAGCGTTCAGCTCCTAACACAGTCCCATTGATTCCTAAGGGGAAATACATTTTATGTCTACACCTAACACCCTAACATGAACCCAGAGTCTAAACACCCCTAATATTACACTTATTAACACCTAATCTGCGGCCCCCGACATCGCTACAACCTTCATTATATTTATTAACCCCTAATCTGCCGCCCCGACATCGCTGACACCTACATTATAGTTATTAACCCCTAGTCTAACCCTAACCCTAACTTAAATATAATTTAAATAAATCTAATTAAAAATACTAACATTAAATAAATTATTCCTATTTAAAACTAAATACTTACCTATAAAATAAACCATAAGATAGCTAATAGTTACATTGTATCTATCTTAGGGTTTATATTTATTTTACAGGCAACTTTGTATTTATTTTAACTAGGTACATTAGTTAACTATTTAATAACTTCCTAGTTAAAATAAATACAAATATACCTGTAAAATAAATCCTAACCTAAGTTACAATTACACCTAACACTACACTATAATTAAATAAATTATATAAATTAACTAAAATTAATTACAATTAAATAAAATAAATTAAATTGCGAAAAAACAAACACTAAATTACAGAAAATAATAAAATAATTTCATGTTTTTTAAACTAATTACACCTGATCCAATCCCCCTAATAAAATAAAAAATCCCCCCAAAATAATAAAAATCTGTACCCTATACTAAATTACAAATAGCCCTTAAAAGGGCTTTTTGCAGGGGGAATTGCCGCCATGTAATCAGCTCTTTTACCTGAAAAAAAAAGACAATACCCCCTCCAACATTACAACCCATCACCCACACACCGAACCCTACTCTAAAACCCACCCAATCCCCCCTTAATAAAACCTAACACTACCCCCTTGAAGATCACCCTACCTTGAGACGTCTTCACCCAACCGGGCAGAAGTGGTCCTCCAGACAGTCCGAAGTCTTCATCCTATCCAGGCAGAAGAGGTCTTCCAGACGGCCAGAAGTCTTCATCCAGGCGGCATCTTCTATCCTATTGGCTGATTGGATCAGCCAATAGGATTTTTTCTACCTTAACTCCGATTGGCTGATAGAATTCTATCAGCCAATCGGAATTGAAGGAATGCCATCTTGGATGACGTCACTTAAAGGTACCGTCATTAAGTGTTAGTCATCGGAAGAAGAGGATGCGTCGGATGTCTTGAAGATGGACCCGCTCCGCTCCGGATGGATGAAGATAGAAGATGCCGCCTGGATGAAGACTTCTGGCCGTCTGAAGGACCTCTTCTGCCTGGATAGGATGAAGACTTCAGACCGTCTGGAGGACCACTTCTGCCCAGTTGGGTGAAGACGTCTCAAGGTAGGGTGATCTTCAAGGGGGTAGTGTTAGGTTTTATTAAGGGGGGATTGGGTGGGTTTTAGAGTAGGGTTGGGTGTGTGGGTGGTGGGTTGTAATGTGGGGGGGGGTATTGTCTTTTTTTGTACAGGTAATAGAGCTGATTACTTTGGGGCAATGCCCCGCAAAAAGCCCTTTTAAGGGCTATTTGTAATTTAGTATAGGGTAGGGATTTTTTTTATTTTGGGGTTCTTTTTTATTTTATTAGGGGGATTAGATTAGGTGTAATTCGTTTAATAAAATTGTAATTATTTTATTATTTTCTGTAATTTAGTGTTTTTCTTTTTTTGTACTTTAGTTTATTTTATTTAATTGTAATTAATTGTAGTTAATTTAGTTAATTTATTTAATGATAGTGTAGTGTTAGGTGTAATTGTAACATAGGTTAGGTTTTATTTTACCGGTAAATTTGTACTTATTTTAGCTAGGTAGTTATTAAATAGTTAATAACTAGTTAATAACTATTCTACCTAGTTAAAATAAATACAAAGTTGCCTGTAAAATAAAAATAAATCCTAAGCTAGCTACAATGTAACTATTAGTTATATTGTAGCTAGCTTAGGGTTTATTTTATCAGTAAGTATTTAGTTTTAAATAGGAATAATTTAGTTAATTGTAGTAATTTTATTTAGATTATTTTATATTATATTTAAGTTAGGGGGTGTTAGGGTTAGGGTTAGACTTAGGTTTAGGGGTAATACATTTAATATAGTTGCGGCGATGTTGGGGGCGGCAGATTAGGGTTTAATAAATGTAGGTAGGTGTCGGCGATGTTAGGGACGGCAGATTAGGGGTTAATAAAATGTAACTAATGTTTGCAAGGCGGGAGTACGGCGGTTTAGGAGTTAATATATTTATTGAAGTGGCTGCGATGTCCGGTCGGCAGATTAGGGGTTAAAAAATGTATTTAAGTGTTTGCGATGGGGGGGGGGGCTCAGTTCAGGGGTCAATAGGTAGTTTATGGATGTTAGTGTACTTTTTAGCACTTTAGTTAAGAGTTTTATGTTACGGCGTTAGCCCATAAAACTCTTGACTACTGACTTTTAAATGCGGTAGGAGTTTTGACAGGAGAGGGTGTACCGCTCACTGTTTTCCAAGACTCGTAATACCGGCTTTAGGAAAAACCCATTGAAAAGATAGGATACGCAATTTACGTAAGTGGATTTGCGGTTTGCTCGAGTCGCGGAAAAAAAGTGAGCGGTACACCTGTACCTGCCAGAGTCGTAATACCAGTGGGCGTTAAAAAGCAGCTTTGGGACCTCTCAACGCTGCTTTCTAAGGCTAACGCAAGACTCGTAATCTAGGCGATTGAGTTTAGTGGATGAGCACAGGTACAGTTATAAGTAAGGGAACACAATAAGTGCTTATCTTTTTGTGGTTTTTCTTATAGTATATTTTCCCTAAAGCTACACACCTGAAGGAATATAAAACTGCACACCTGAAGGAATATAAAACTGCACACCTGAAGGAATATAAAACTGCACACCTGAAGGAATATAAAACTGAACACCTGAAGGAATATAAAACTGCACACCTGAAGGAATATGAAACTGCACACCTGACGGAATATAAAACTGCACAGAATTTATTAATCCATGAAAATTCTGCTTTAGGAAAGTTATTTATTTTTTTGTGTGTGCTGTCATAATAAGACTTACACAATGTTTTATGAATAAGAGAGGGCATTATAAACCGGACTTCTATTCCTTTGCTAAATGCCTGAAGGTCAACATTTTTAGCTAAGTTGCACCTTCATATCGGTGGGTGGTTCATACAATTTTTAACTACAATTTAGTAAAAATGTAGTTATTAATGGCATAGCCAACTGTTTGAGGTAAAAAATACATTAAACTAGTCCAAGCAATAATCTGAGATGGCAAATAAATACTTGTCTAAGAGGAAAATAGAATAAAAATTCCATGATGAAGTGAAATAGATCAATCCATGAGCAAATTTGAGGTTTCTCACCTTGAGAAAAAAGATTTTCTGACACAAAATTGTGGTCATTTTAGTGTTTAGTTGAGTTTTTTTGGAGTAGATGGAAGTATATTAAAGTGAGAATTTAACTTAGAAACATGGTTTTGGCCTGTGATCTACTTGGTTTGGCTTGGTACTAAATATTATTGCCTACTCCCAAATCCTTTCAATGAGATGTTTATCTTGCGATGAGTGTGAATCAACAGAGATGTTTAGAATTTCATAGTTTTAACTAATATTAACTCTTCAACAATTCAAACATAGGGAAAATCTGGTGTAAACTAAGCTAACTTAAATAGTGGAACTTACGTTTTACTACTGTGGACAATGGAAACCAGACATTCCATATGATACTGCATTAGCATTATAATCTGATTATTGCTAAAACTCTACCACTAATGGGTTATGTAATTCTACTATAAAACACTGTGTTTGAACCTATTTTATGATGAAAATATAATGTAATGCAATATGTTGGTCTAATAAATCTTAACAAAAACAATTGAAGCAAGACTTTATACAAAAGAAAAAAAAAGAAAAATAGTGTGTTATATTTAGATGTATTCTTATTCAACATCTGCTTTACACAAATATCCCAAATAAACTTCATCTGCACAATATTGTCAGATGTAAGTATATATACATACTGTACATACACACACACACACACATATATATATATATATTATTTTGACAGGTCACATGTATGTATGCATAAAAATATACATATTATTATTATTATACTTTATTTATGAAGCGCCATCATATTCCGCAGCGCTGTCCATGGATACAGATCATTTAAATAAAACAATAGTATAAAACTTCTAAGACTAAGGGCTCCATGTACGAAGCAGCGAAAGCTGCTCCGGAGCCCTTGCGGGGCAGGTTCGCATATGCGAGCCTGCTTCCCGCAATGTAAGAAGCAGCGGTCATTAGACCGCTGCTTCCTACACCCTACGCCACCTCTTAGGTGGTGAAGCAAAATCACTGAGAGCACGCTCGCTCTCTGTGATTGACAGCCCCTTCAGTTGCGTGATTGGTTGCGCGATTGAAGGGGCGGGCATTACACACTCCGATGAGTGTGTAATGATACATACGGGCAAGCGGATCAATAGATCCGCTGCCCGTGTGTCGCGGAGGCGGGTGTACAGCTTCGCGAGTTAAGAAGCTGTCCGCCCGCCTCTTAGTACATGGCGCCCAAAGAGACAGGACAGGATTTACAAACACATACAGGAGGAATCGAGGGCCCTATTCCCATGGGAACTTACAATCTAGAAGGGTAGGACGTTGAGAAACAGGAGGTGAGGACTGCAAGATTGAGAAAGATGTTAATGCAGAGTTAGAGGAGGGAAATGTTGTTAATTAAAAGGAATATTATTGAGTTGGGTGGTAGGCTTCTCTGAACAGAAAAGTCTTCAGAGAGCATTTAAAGGAAGAAAGATTTTGGCAAAGCCTGACAGCATATAGGGCTAGATTACGAGTGGAGTATGTATGTATAAAAATATACTGTACCTATAGGGCTAGATTATGAGTGGAGTCCCCCATTGACCTTCATACTTTAGGTGCCGTTTTTTTCTTCTCAAACACCCCACTTTAACCCCTTATAAATGCTTTCTGCATTTTTTTTGTATTAAAAAACATTTTCATATTTTTTTTATTTATTTGGGGGTAATTGGGGCAACTTTTTATATTTAACAAGATGTCTGATCTCTGGTTAATTGTGCTTAGCGCAACATAAGGCAGCGATCTTGCGGGACCTTTAACCAGCAAGTTAAGATATCGCTCCACTCGTAATCTGGCCCATAGTGTGACCTGTCAAAATAAGTTTTAACTTTGAAACTTTATTTATTTTATTTTTTTAATTGGTGTATTTTAACTTATTTTGCCCTCTACATAATTGTTCTTAATAGGTTAAATGGAAAAAAATTAATCTGGTTGATTTATTTTAAAAAGTGCTAAAAGTATGTTGTGGTACATACTATCTAAATAAAATTATACAATTAAAGGGACAATGTACTGTAATATTTTCTCCCCTTAAAAGGGACATTAAACCCAAAATTTTTCTTTCATAGTTCAGACAGAGAATACAATTTTAAACAACATTCCAATTTACTTCTATTATTTAACTTGCTTCATTCTTTAGATATCCTTAGTTAAAGAAATAGCAATGAACAGAGGTGAGCCAATCACATGAGGCATCTATGTGCAGCCACCAATCAGAAGCTACTGAGCCTATCTAGATATGATTTTCAGGAAAGAATATCAAGAGAATGAAGCAAATTAGATAATAGAAGTAAATTAGAAAGTTGTTTAAAATGGTATTCTGCTACCTAGAAATCTTGGTGGACTATCTCTCCCCGACCTCCGATTATATAATCAAGTGTTCTTGGCACGAATTGTAGCAGACTGGGTCACTAACAGTAATTATGTAACAAATGTTGAACTAGAGAGTAATATAGTATATCCATTCTCACTGACCGCCTTGATTCACTGTAATGGTAAAACGCTACCCATCAAGGTAAAAAGGATAAAATCTATATTTAACCCAATCTGTATGTGGAGGAAGATTTGTTTCTCTCTCCATACTAAATCCGAGGTCTCAAGACATGCCCCAATAATGAATAATCCTCAGTTCCCACCAGGAATGCAGTCAGCTTTATTCTCTAACTGGGCAATTGTAGGCTTGGTAAAGGTCGAACAACTCCTTGATTTTGAAAGAAGATGTATTAGGACTTTTAACTCACTCAAGGAGGAATTCCATACTCCTAACCAAAATTTTTTCGCCTATCTTCAGGTGAGACATTTTGCTCTCAAACAGGTGGCTGATCATGGCTGGGACTGGTCACTTGGAGATGTAGAGAACTGGATAACACTAGTTAAAAATGGACTCACCTCAATCTCATTTATTTATCATACCTTTACCTCACTCAAAGGCCCTGACACAATGGAAAAACTACACTCTAAATGGGCCTCAATGCTTGGGCAGGATTCTCTAGACCCAGCTCTAATTACTTTTTCAATCCACGAAGTCTTCAGAGTCACTTTATCTGCAACTTGGAGGGAATCACAAGTAAGGCTTCTACATATGACTTACTATACCCCAGAAAAGGGCTCCAAATGCCGGAACACTGGGTTTAACAAATGCCCAAAGTGTTCGTTTGCGGCGGCCAACCTTTTGCATATGATGTGGGACTGTCCAAAAATCCGGAATTTTTGGTTAAGAATACAATTCTGGCTTAATAATACAGTTAATGTTCCTTCCTTCACATTCTCTTCTAGCAGGATAGTGTTCTTTGCGGACAATTTAGGATTAACACATGATAAAAATAAAATTATAAGCATGGTCATCCTAGCGGTTAGATATTTGATCCTAAAGAAATGGAAAACCAAAACAATTCCAAGCATCACAGAAGTAAAAAATTGCCTAAAGAAGCAATGCATCATTGAACAAGTTGATACCAACCTACAAGATGAAAGAGACATTAGAAATTTTTTCTCTAAGTGGTCCCAATTTATTAAAGCTCTCTCTCCCAGCGAGATTGAGTACATAATTTATCCCTTTAAAGACACCGAACTGATCCTGCTAGGAATCTGGTAGACAGTATAATGTCTAATGAGATCTAGAGGAGGAGGGGAAGGGAAGGGAAAATTCTTCCCTTTTTTTTTTTTTTTTTTCTTTTTTTTTCCCTCTCTTTGTTTCCTTCTTTCTCTTCTCTTTTTTTCTTTCTTTCTCTTTTACGAAACTTTGAAGAAAGTCAAAAGGTTACAGGGCAGAATGTATAATTCCCTACTAATGAGGGAAGGTACTTGACTAGGTCCATGGCTTATAATGGAAAATGGTATAGACCTTCCCAACATGTATGTGTCTTATTTAGTGGCCTGAATGGGGTCTTTTTTTTTTTTTTTTTCTTTCTTTTTTTTCTAGCTTTTCTGTATGTTCATTCCGTAATTTTAGTTATATTGAAAATCCCAAGAATGTGATATAAAACTAGACCTTACTAGAATGTTTATCAATATATAGATAATTCATTAAGCCTTTCAGTTTAAGATCTTTTTATTAACTTATTGTTTATACTTCTGTTTGGTTATTGTCTTCCTCCCCACCCTGCGTGGTGGGACGAAGGTCTTAATTGTATTACTATTTTCACTTCTTGGATTAAAATAAAAAATAAAAAAAAATAAAAAATGGTATTCTCTCTAAATCATGAAAGAAAAAAAATTGGGTTTAATGTCCCTTTAATGTGTTCCCAGTGATCAGTTTTACCTGCTTGAGTGTATTGAATTGTTTAAAAATGTCTCCTTTACCTTTATTTTTTATTTATTTTGCCCGTTTAAACCGCAACCTATACTGAAATATGACTATGTTACTATGCTCTATAGAATAAAATATCTAAACAAGACATAACAGAGTACATTAACTTCCCAGATAGGGTGGCAAATAGAGAGGTAGTTTCGTATCTGAAATTGCTGGTTTTATTCATTGAACTCTGCCAGCATTTAGCATTTCAGTGCCTAAATATTAGACTTTTAATACATGCATTTGTATTAGCTTTTCATAACAAGATACTGCTAATTCATGTGTGCCATATAGATAACAATATGCTCACTCCCATGGAGTTGTGCAGGACACAGCACTAATGGGCTAAAATGGAAATCAATAGATAATAAATAAATTGCCCTGAGATGAGGGGGCAGTCTGCAGAGGTTTATATACAAGGTAATCTCCTACCTCTGCTCCCCTTCTGATGTCACCTGTCGTCCATTTCCCATCTCAGACCACCATCTGCTCACCTATAATCTCAATGTACATGCTAAACTTCTTTCTCCCCCCCCCCCCGCCTCCGCACCTGTAGAAATCTGCACACTGTGGATCCTCTCCTTCTAACCTTATTCAAAAATGTCTTGGCCACATTTCCACGGTATCCTGCCCTGACCTTGCTACTAACCACTATAACAATACTCTCTCCTCTGCACTCGACACCCTTGCTCCTCCACAAATATGCAAAACTCCACGTTGTCAGCTCCAGCCCTGGCACTCTCAGCAAGCACGCTATCTACAAAAATGCTCCCAAGCTGCTAAACGTGCCTGGAGTAAATCCCGCTCTAAAAACAATTTCCTACACTATAAGTTCATTCTTTATTCTCACTCTTCTGCCCTCCACTTAGCCAAGCAAAACTATTTCTCTTCTCTCATATCTTCTCACTCCTCAAACCCTAAACGTCTCTTCTCCACTTTCAACACTCTTCTCTATCCACCTGCACCACCCCCTTCATCTGCCTTTAGTGCTCAAGACTTGGCAGACTACTTTTTCAACAAAACACTTACCATCCAAAGTAACATCCCACCACAAGACTGCAACCTTCCATCTATGCCCCCCGGTCACCCCCTCTACCACTCTCAGTACCTTCCCCTCAACCACTGTGAATGAAGTGAGTTCCCTAATATCTTCCTCACACTTCACTACCTGCCCACTTGACCCTATCCCTTCACATCTAATACCTTCTCTGTCTTCTACCCTCACCCCAGCTCTTACTCACATATTCAACCGATCCCTTACTACTGGTTTATTTCCATCATCCTTCAAACATGCAAAGGTCACCCCATCCTCAAAAAAACCCTTCCTCAACCCCAATTCTCCTGCAAACTACCACCCCATATCACTGCTTCCACTAGCTTCAAAAGTCCTGGAAAAACTAGTTTTCAATCACCTAACCCACTTCCTATCCTCCAACTGATTGCTTGACCCCTTGCAATCTGGCTTCCATCCCCAACACTCAACTAAGACTGCCCTCACAAAGGTTACTAACAATCTTCTTTCTGCTAAAAACAATGGCCACTATTCTATACTTATCTTACTTGACCTGTCTGCTGCCTTTGACACTGTTGACCATCCCCTCCTCCTACGGACTCTCAGCTCCCTTGGTCTCTGTGACATTGCCCTCTCCTGGATCCACTCTTATCTCTCTAATAGGTCCTTTTCTGTCTCATTTGCTAGCGACTCCTCATTTCCATTGCCTCTGTCTGTCAGAGTACCTCAAGGCTCTTTTCTAGGCCCTCTACTCTTCTCTATCTATACATCCTCACTGGGTAGACCTATCAGTAGCTATGGCTTCAACTATCACTTCTATGCTGATGATACTCAGATCTACCTATCCACCCCTGCACTCTCTCCTTCTGTCCTTTCACACATCAGCGACTGCTTATCTGGCATTTCTTCCTGGATGGCCTCTCACCACCTAAAAATCAACATGTCCAAGACTGAGCTTCTTCTAATCCCCCCATCTAATTCTACTCCAGTTTCTAACTTTACTATCACTGTTGGTGACACCACTATCTCACCATCACCCCAAGTCTGCTGCCTAGGAGTTACACTTGACTACAATCTGTCCTTCATACCCCACATCCAATCACTCTCTTCATCCTATCTCAACCACCTCTGCAATATCTCCAAAATCCGTCCTTTTCTGAGTGCTGAAACTACTAAACAGCTAATCCATTCCCTAGTAACTTCCCGGCTTGACTACTGTAACAACCTACTAACTGGCCTTCCTCTCTCCTGCCTCTCCCCCCTTCAATCCATCCTAAATACCTCTGCTAGGCTAATCCACCTCTCTCAACACTCTGTATCCGCTGCACCCCTCTGTGAGTCCCTTCACTGGCTCCCCATTCACAGCAGAATTAAATTCAAAATTCTTACTCTGACCTACAAAGCCCTTACCAATGCAGCCCCCACTACATGTCCTCACTCATCAACAAATATACTCCAGCCCGTCCCCTAAGATCCAACAACGATCTACTCCTTGCCTCTTCTACCATCACCTCCTCCAATGCTAGACTACAGGACTTCTCTCGGGCAGCACCAACCCTCTGGAACGCACTTCCTCTAGCTGTCAGACTTTCCCCCAACCTCTCCTCCATTAAACGCTCCCTAAAGACCTTCTTGTTCAGGGAAGACTATCACCAAATCAGTAACTAATGAATTCCACTTGCCTAATAGTTTCCATTATCTAACTCCACACTAACATCATTCCCACCTTTGCAGTCCCCACCTCCTGTTTCTCACCCTTCTACACATTTAGATTGTAAGTTCCCACGGGAACAGGGCTCCCTGTCTGGTGTCTCATATTGTACTGTCCTTATCTTTATAGCGCTTTATAAATAAAGAATACAAATAATAATATGCATATAAAAGAAGAAAGATTGACCTCCATTTCAAATTGCCAGAAAGGGTTCTGAAAAGTTTTTTTTAAATTCAATCCTATTCCAATCTATAAGTAAAAATTTTGAATCAATATGATGAGAAAAAAAATGTTTGTTTTTTTAATTCAAAGTAAGAAAATAAAAGTAAATGCTCACTTAAAAGGACAGTATACACACATTTTCATATAACTGCATGTAATAGAAACTACTATAAAGAAGAATATGCACAGATACTGGTCTAAAAATTCAGTATAAAAACATTTAAAAACTTACTCAGAAGCTCACAGTTTAGCTTTGTTTAAAAGGTAGCTGGAACACCCACTGCAATTGGGAAATAGCAGACACTCCCCCCTCCCCCTTCCTTTGCATATGAAAAGACCCTTTACACAAACAGAAGCAAGCTGGAGTAGGTATACGTCAGTATTCTCCTAAAACTTTGGGGCTTGGTTAGGAGTCTGAATATCAGAGCAATGTTATTTAAAAATAAACAAAACTATAACTTTTTTAAAAAAACTTAAGGGGTATATAAATGGATCATCTACAAAACATTTATGCAAAGAAAAATCTAGTGTATAATGTCCCTTTAAAGGAATATGAAACTAATTTTTCTTTCTTTCTAACTCTATTTGAAAAAGCAGGAATGTAAGCTTAGGAGCCAGCCCTGTTTTTTTTTATTCATTACCTGGGTTGGCTCCTACGCTTACTGTCCTGCTTTTCAAATAAAGATACCAAGTGAATGAAGAAAAATGTAATAAAAGAAAAAAATGGGTTTCATGTCCCTTATAGTGGTAAGAGGAGTTAAAGGAGAATAAACATAAGAGAGGAAGTGAAGGGCAGTAAGAGGAGGAGAAAAGTGAGTGGAGGATTCAGAAGGGGAAATATTTTAAAAGGTGCACAGACAGAAGAGAGATGGTGACAGTAAGAAAAGAAAATCACAGTGAAAAAGGCAGAAGGAGAGACAGGTACACAAAAAAGGGAAGTGAATGAAAGAGTGAGTCAGATGTGAGTGTGAAAGATGTGTGTGAGTGGAGTGAAAGACTAAAAGAGAAGAGACAGGGCAAGCCCTAAAAATGTTCCATAAAAAAATATATATTGACCAGACTTATGTAAAACGGATTTGTAATATTTCACACAAGTTCCCTGATAATGTACAGATGCCAAGGTTCACACATTGGGAAAATGAGACATTTATAGATGGTGTCATAAAAATGTGACAAATATTTTTTAAACCCCAAAAATGAGATTATTCATTATGGAATAAGATCCAGAAATATTTGTGTAGTGACAATACAACAAATAGAATTATATAATAAGTAAATCATAGGCTTTATGACTCTAAGTTTACTGTAAAAAAAGATAGTTATAGAGGATAACATAGCCAAGCAAACTGGAGGAGGTTCACCTTTTAGAATGGGAAGAGGTGCTCTGCCAGTCTATATCAAAATTTGCAGTATGTGGTATCCCAGGGGGTATAGATACAATGGATCCAAGTACATTAAAAAAATATGATCAGTAGAAAACGGGAGAAAATAATCAGTACACAAATGTAACTTCTCTTTAATAGACACAGAACATTTTATTTGTTTTTCATTTGTTTGTTTTTATGAGTATCACCCTCTTCAGAATTCACTGAACCTGTTCAAACACAGCAAAATACAGAACAGCAAGTGATATCTACTTTAAAAAAATGATGCCCTAACACTTATAGACACTCAATTACTTCAAATGAGCCCAATATAGTTGACAGCACACAAGATGACAATAGCCTGTAAAAGGCAAAAACTATCTTGGATAGCTAAGAAAATGTTACTGTAAGCCAAACAAGTCTACAAACATCATTGGATTTAGTAACAATACAGAAGTACTATTAAAACATGATGGATTTTAATGAGAAATCCCTACAGTTAATGTCCATATACTGCAAACTATTTTTTCCTCATGAAAAAAAAAATCAAAACACAATTAGTAGGGCAGTTAAGGTATTAACAACAAGAATTGACCATTTGTTAAATCATGTATCCACAGCAATGTCTTATTTACTTTAAGATATCACAGACATGCCAAATATGATATGAAATGACAGTGCAGTTACTAGTATACGCACATTGTAATTGGAGAATTTTTGTTCAGGGTCTTCTAATACGCAGCAGCAGTGCTATCTCCCATCTACTCTTAGAATACTCAGAAATCAGGGCTCCTTGTGAAAAAAGCGACACATTAAAGAACTATAATAGTTGAAAGCATGTCATTTTTTGACTATTGATCCAGCACTACTGTTTTTTAATCCTAAAAATACAATACAAGTAATGCTTGGGACTCGCAGAGCATCGCCAGCCCAAAGTGGTAAACAAAGCTGGTCCAATCAGCAGCATTATCCCACGACTCAGATGTATAACAAGCACTAGTGGTACTTCTACTTTGTGTTTAATGCCTTTGCGTGTGTTAAACACATAACAGTTCAGGGTCGATAATCAAAAAAATGACATGTTCTAAAAAATTAGACCCTGTAATTTTTTGATAATTGCCCTTTAAAATCATTAAAATGTTTACAAAAATCCATATTAAACAATTATTATTGAACCAAAAACATAAAGGGCCAGATTACAAGTGGAGGGCTATTTAAGAGACAGATTACGAGTGGAGCGCTAGTTAGCTCTTTCATTAGAGTGCTAATTCAGCTAGAAGTAAACTTTTTGCTCGTGTCAGGTTGCACTTGTTTTATAAGTTGAAATAAAAAAGTTATCACCCCTTGCACTAACCCAACGTGCGCAAAAATCCGAACTTATAATATTGTGCCCACGATAACATATCCTCCCACAGAACTTAATGAAGAGAGAAAGTGAAAAAAAAACCTACTACTAACACCCTACTCGAACGCAAACCCGATCACATATTCTCATGGGTGCTAACCCGACATGAAAATATAAATATTTCACATTCCAATGTT
Organism: Bombina bombina; assembly: GCF_027579735.1. Classification (NCBI taxonomy): domain Eukaryota; kingdom Metazoa; phylum Chordata; class Amphibia; order Anura; family Bombinatoridae; genus Bombina; species Bombina bombina. The sequence continues at coordinate 333,374,033 of NC_069503.1, forward strand.
CTTCATATAGCAGAATATGTTCTATTTATTCATAAATACATATTTCTTCATATATCTGATGGTATTTTGGTAAAATATATACAGTATCTATACCTATATATAGGTATAGATATATACAGATATATATAGGAATATCTATTTACAAATACTTAGAACATATTCTGCTATGTGCTGAACATTGAAATGTGAAATATTTACAGTAAATACACAGTATAACACTTTATTACAAATTAAAATGGCATAAATATGATTTTACATGTTTTCATCTACTTAACTGCAAAAGGCAACATATAAATGCATAAATACATAAATACACATATATAGACATTTATATATACATACATATTCATATTTAGACATGTATATGTATGTATGTCTATGTTAAAGCCAATTGTCTGCCTTTTTTTAACACCTGAGACCTCATATATTTGAGCCCTTATAATTTTTTTGTGCAATATTTTTCTAGAAATAAGTTTTATTAGATGCTGTAATTATGAGTGTAACTGTACTTTGTAATGTATTTTTGATGTGTTTTGTGACATATATTTGTTTCATGAAAAGGTTAACCATAGCTTTGAGGTCATGCTAACCCGACGAGCGTTAAATTCGATTGCGCTCAAGCAATCGCATTTACTTTGAACTTGTAATATTAGCACAATTTAACCGGGCACAAACACAAAAACCTGATATCGTTTGAGCGCAAACATTTGTGATCCACTCGTAATTTGGTCCAAAATGGGCAATTTTTTCTTTCTCTGTTGGCGTCAAATTAACTTACATAGTCTAAATCTTTGTAACATGCAGGTTTTGTTACACTAACCATTATTTCTTATTTTTCTTAAATTGATGCTGTCAGAATTTATCGATGTGTGATGGACATGATATGCTACATCGTATCATGTCCGCTCGTACTTTCATAAATCGGCCATTTAATGTGTAACATCTACAGTATTTTGCCCTTTGACAAAGCCAATAAGGCATTATGCCTTACATTCTAATATTTTTATTTTATTCAAAACATAGCAGTGCACTGACTCAATGATGTCTGACAAAGTTAAAAAGTAATTGATGACAAAAAAATAATTGTATACACATTTATTTGATTAGTAACTACATTTCCAAATGATAATAACTTTTGTAGAAAAAAATATGTTAATTGACCAAATCTTATTATATTTTTTAAAAAAAATGATTAGGTGTATGCCAATAATAAATAGGTGTTCCAACTAGATTCATGGGGATTTTGTTTAAACAAAACATTCCACACCAGGAACTAGAGTTCTTTTTAACCACTTGGTGCTCTTATACTGTATATATCATTTTTAACTTTAGTTTTGTGAGGTTCCCTACCCAAATCCTACCTATTTTTAGTAGGCCAAGCATTTTTAGAAAATAAATTTAGCCTGTGGAAATGTTTGTTTCGTTTTTTTTGGTATACAACTACACCTAGTCAATAGCAGCATAGAAGTCACTGTTTCCTACATTTTTCCAGCACATATATTATGGTCCCACATTTAGGTCTCCATGTACTAGATGGCAGGCGGACAGCTTCTCAACTCGCGAAGCTATCTGCCCGCCTTCACTACACATGGGCAGCGGATTTGTTGATCCGCTTGCCCGTATGTATCATTACACACTCATCGGAGTGTGTAATGCCCGCCCCTTCAATCGCGCGACCAATCATGCGACTGAAGGGGCTGTCAATCACCGAGAGCGAGCGTGCTCTCTGTGATTTTGCCTCGCCGCCTAAGAGGTGGCGTAAGGTGTAGGAAGCAGCGGTCTAATGACCGCTGCTTCTTAAATTGCGGGAAGCAGGCTCGCATATGCAAACCTGCCTCGCAACGGCTCCGGAGCAGCTTTCGCTGCTTCGTACATGGAGCCCTTAGTGTCAGTTCATCATTACAAAACACCAACATTTAGCATTTTGTGACTATATAGTTAAATACAAATTACTAATTAAAAGTTAAAAGATAACATTTATTATTTTTGTCATTTTGGGCCATCTTGCATTTTAAATTGACACAAATTCTCATTTCTTTGATGGGTGGCTAAACCAATTTTGATAGTCTATGAATGTTCCTACCCTTGTCTACACTAAGTCCCTGATATTCAAAACATTGACAGACCAATAAGAAACTGCTTGCTTGGGCTTGCCAGACTCACAGTCCTCACCTAACCTAACTGTAAATTAATCTACACTACCTGCCTCACACTAGAAAATATGGCTCATAACCTTTACCTGACTTGCTGCCCTTGGAGTATATCGCACTACTGGCAATGTATCCCAATTCAATGCAGCTAACTCCCACAGAACGCCTACATCTATGTCATGTCTTCACTATACCTGACTTACAAAGGCAAAAAAAGATAATCCTTCCTATTAAAGGGACATTAAACAAAAAATGTAAACTACATGATTATGAATCTTCATATTTAAGAATAATTTTACAATGAAAACAGCAGCTTTATTTTGTCAAATGAGTATATTGTTTTATATTTATTCTTTTCACTTGTTTCCCTGTCCCCTAGAACAAAAGAACCCTTGCTAACCAATAACAAACTAATATTCAGATATAGCACATACTCTGTTTGCATATGTGCAGACTCTGGTAGCCTGCACTCTTATATTTCCTTGAGGAGGTTTAGCACTGATTCAACTTACTATGGCAAAGAATGATTTTCCTATCATGATTGTTCATGGAAAACTAACAATCCACCTTTTAAAATCATGTGACACCATAGAAGCTTAGGGAGGAAGGGAAAAGTATACAAAAGCTCACATAAATTGCCTAAAAGTATTAACCCAAGCCTCCCTGGGAGAAAGTCAAACAAGCAAGCACAATTTTTTGATGTATTTTACAGCAAAAGGCTGCAAAATAAATAATCAATGTATATTGCAGTAATGTTTCACTTGCAATAATAAAACATTTTTTGCATGTTGAAATGTCAAGTTTAATGGTCCTTTAAAACTATAGGAGCTATGTCGATACATTTATATACTATGTTTAAAGGGACAGTCAACACCAGAATTTCTGTTGTTTAAAAAGATAGATAACCCCTTTACTACCCATTCCCCAGTTTTGCAAAACCAACACTGTTATATTAATACACTTTTTACTTCTGTGACTAACTTGTATCTAAGCACCTTCTGACCACCCCTAATCACATGACTTTTAGTTATTATCTATTGACTTGAATTTTAGCCAATTAGTGCAGTGTCTGCCACTAGCCACGGGCGTGATCACAATGCTATCTATATGGCCTACATGAGCTAGCTCTCCCCTGCTGTGAAAAGCAAATAAAATAGAGGCAGTCTTCAAGGGCTTAGAAATTATCTTATGAGCCTTCCTAGGTTAGCTTTCAACTAGAATACCAAGAGAACAAAGCAAAATTGTTGATAAAAGTAAATTGGAAAGTTGTTTAAAATGACATGCCCTACTTGAAAAATGAAAGTTTTTTTTGGACTTGACTGTCCCTTTAAATGATATGCATTTTCTTGTATAATGCATATTAATTTAAGTATTATATAGATTTGAAACATTTTTTATATTATTTTAAACATAAATATATCTTTTACAATATATAATGTTATAAAATACAGTAGCAAAAAAATTGTAATTTTAAATTAAAGGGACATGAAACCCAATTTTATTCTTTTGTGATTTAGAAAGAGCATGTCATTTTAAACAACTTTCTAATTTACTTCTGTGATCTCATTTGCTTCATTCTCTTGATATCACTTGCTGAAAAGCATATCTAGATATGCTCAGTAGCTGCTGATTGGTTGCTGCACATAGAGGCCTTGTGTGATTGGCTCACACATGTGCATTGCTATTTCTTCAACAAAGGATATCTAAAGAATTGAGCAAATTAGATAATAGAAGTAAATTGGAAAGTTGTTTAAAATTACATGCCCTATCTGAATCATGAAAGTTTATTTTTTACTAGACTGCCCCTTTAAGTTTAAATTCTATACAATAATTAAAATAATATGCATTATACGGGAGAATGCACATAAATTAAACATTATATATAAATGCAATGCTACTCTAAACTATTAACCCCTTATGTGCCCTCACCCCCAGTGCAACCTAAACTCACTACACTATTAATTCCTAATCTTCCATAATATAATAACCTAACCATCCCTAACCTATTAACCCCCTAACAACCAATACCCCACCGCAAGAAATCCCCTAAACTATTAACTCCTCAACCGCCAATACCCCATCTCAAACAACCCCTATGCTACCCCATCTCAAAACCCCTTAACAGCTAACCCCAAAAGACACCTAAAATAACACCCCTAAGTTACACAAAATAAAAAAACTAAAATGACAGAAAATAAAAATCACATTACATAAAAAAAACTTTTCCAAAAATAAAAAATCTCAAACAGTAAGGTATATCCTAAAACTAAAGTCCTCGTAAAAAAAGCCCATCCTAAATTAAAAAACCCTATACTAACAATAAAACCTACTCTAAAATTGCCTTGACATGGGCATTTTGTATGACATTTCCCTAAAGTGATTTAGCTCTTTTATTTGGCAAAAAAAAAAAAAAATCCCTATTCTAAAACCAAAGTAACACCCATCCCCCAATTAAAAAGCCTATCTTAAAAAATTTAAAAAAACCTAAACTGAAAAAATGCCCTGATAAGGCCATTTTGTAGGACATTGCCCTTAGAAGACAATTTGTTTTGGCATTGCCCTAAAGTTTTACAGCTCTTTTGCCCTGAAAAGAAAAATGCCCTATTTTAAAAAAACAACAACCTTAACCTGAAAAAAACCTATCCTAAAAAGTCCTATTCTAAAAAAAAAGTTGCCCCGAGAAGGGCATTTAGTGGGTATTTCCCTTTGCATAAAAAAAATAATTTTCTAAAAAAAATTAAACCTAAATAAAAAAATAAAAAATCTCTATCCTAAAAAAAACACCCATACAAAAAAAGCCTAATGATAGACTCCAAAGATGGTATTCACCCAGCTTGAATCTGGATCCTAGGCAGGCAGCTGGTTCTCCAAGGTGGCACTCTTTTATCTTCATCCATGGTGGCAGTCCTTCTTCCCACTTCAGACATGATGGCAGTGCTTTGCTGGGGATGTCCACTTCCACCCGACAGGTCTTCATTCATCTTCCATCTTCTGATCTTTCTATCATCTGATCTTTTCTAATTTGGATCTTCCATTGCCAACGTCCTCTTTATGCGGTCACCGCCGCATGCTGAAGTTTTAATGCGAGGAATTCCCTTGCATTCCTATTTCAAATCCAAATTCAAATCACCCAATAGAAAAAGGTTTCATTCTATTGGCTGTGTCGAATTTGGTTTTTAAAATTAGCCAATAGAAATGAAAGGGAATCCCTATATAAGGGGGTGCCTTGCATTCAAACTTCAGTGTGCGGCCGTGACCGCATGAAGAGGACGTCGTCGGCTATTGAAGATCCAAAGATAAGAAGATAAGAAGAAGATGTGTTTAAAGATGTGTGAAGCTGAGCACATGGATGTGACTGCGGTTACTGTGGTGCAAGGACATGACACAAACTTGTATTTTATAAGTGCATGTGTATGGCTGCCACATAAAGCTATGCATGTGTAGATATTAGATAATGTGTACATGCAACTTATAGATGGAAGATTAAAGGGAAATGAAACCCAAACATTTTCATTCAGTATTCAGATACAGCATACAATTTTAAACAACTTTCCTATTTACTTCAGTTATCTAATGTTCTTTGATCTCTTGGCATCTTTTGATAAAAAGAATATCTAGGTAGGCCCAGCACCTGGGAGCTAGCTGCTGATTGGTGGATGCACATATATGCCTCTTGTCATTGGTTTAGAGATGTGTCCAGCTAGCTCACAGTAATGCATTGCTACTCCTTCAATAAAGGATGCCAAGAAAATGAAGCTAAATTGATAATAGAAGTACATTTAAAAGTAGTTTAAAATTATATGCTGTATCTGAATCTTGAAAGAAAAATGTTAGGTTTCATGAACATTTAATACCTATTTGTTTATGTATCTGTGAGATTGGACATATAGATACGTGTGATATTCTGGATTGCATGTGAAGCTGCACCCTGTTACTGTTGTATATGGAAAGATATAAATAGGTTTGCATGTTAGACACTGTAGATACATAGGAATTTACTTATTGAAATTTGGACATGTGACTGTATAATCATAATTAAAACTATGGAAAATGTTTTATTGGGCACTTATGCTCTATCTGAATCACAAAATAAAAAATTAGGTTCAGTGTCCCTTTAATGTATCTAAATTTTAATATCATTAACCAATCAAAAGTGTCATCAGTTTTTTGACAGCCTATAACGCTTGTGAATGGATAATCGGGTTAGGGTTACAAAAAGGATACATAGTATTATGGTAAATTAGATTTGGTGATTAGAAAACATGGTTATGATAATTATATTAAGGGAATCTGGTAATTGTTTAAGATATTTTGCATTTGTGAGGTGCCATGTCAATGTGGTTAGGGTATTTTGAAGTGGAGGGATTAGCACTGTGTGTTTAGGGTATTTCCCAATCCACTTTAGTTTTATTTGTTTGGGGAGGTCCATGTTTATGTTAATGCTATTCAGAGGAATGTTTCTTTATGATCGTCTGCACTGAGCTTTTTGTACCTAAACACAATACATCTTGTATAACTGATTTAAGGGAATGCAAAGAGAAAGTGATCAATGGCATCAAGGAAGTCAAAAGATACTATCAATATTAAATTATAGTAGTATGCATACAAATATAATTATATACATTTCTTGGAGCAGCTGTGAGAGACTTGATCATAATGATTTATAATACTCTGTTGATAGCAGAGTTCTGCAACATTGTTGTACAACTGTTGTATTAACTGGGGTTACATAAGAACAAGACCCCCATTTTTATGTAGTACACACCTCTTTCATTTCTGTATGAACCATTTCCCCTTAGATGTTTTATTACATTTAAAGCCTATGTCAAGATATCAAGCTTAACAGGAAAATTATCTTACAGTGTTTAAAGAATTGCTAGTTTGAAGTGGATCAGATTTGATAAAGTTTGAATATGAATCTCACTAGTCTTCACTTACTCCAAGAGTCCCAAGGAAAAGGCACCAAACCAAAGAGTGACAGCCCCATATACATTTTGGACATTCATATATTTAGCTGAGAGAGTTAAAAATAATTCAAAATTATTAAATGATTTAAAAAAAATAAAAATAATCATAAAATAACCTTTAGTAAAATAACCTATATTTTTAAATCCTATAATATAAAAGGCCAAGTGTGTTTGTCATGCGCAGTAGCAACTGCACAAGGACAAACACACCAAGCCTTCAACAAACTGACCTGGGCTGGCTGCTGACACCTAATCCATTAAGGGGGCAGAGCTGACCGGCCGTGAAGGGGTGGAGCTGGGCATGAAGGGGTGGAGTCTAAGCATGATGAGGGCATGGCCGGGCGGGAGCTGCCGTGGCTGTCTGAGTGTCTGCATGAGAGAGAGAGCAGCACAAGAGGGGAGATATAGAGCAAAAGAGGGATGAGAGAGCAAAAAGAGAGGGGTGTGAGAGAGCAATAAAAAAGGGATGAGAGAGACCTAAAGAGAAGGGTGAGAGAGAGCAACAAAGAGGAGTAAGAGAGAGAGAAAAAAAAAGAGGTGAGAGACCACAAATGAGGGGTGAGAGAGAGCAAAATACAGGGAGAAAGAGAGCAAAAGAGGGGGAGAGAGAGTGCAAAAGAGGGGGAGAGAGAGAGCAAAAGAGAGGGGGATACAGAGAGAACAAAAGAGAGGGGGGAGACAGAGAGAACACAAAAGAGAGGGGAAAGAGAGCAAAAGAGAGGGGGTGAGAGAGAGATCAAAAGAGAGGGGGGAGAGATCAAAAGAGATGGGAGAGAGAGAGAGCAAAAAAGAGGAGAAGAGAGAGAACAAAAGAGAGAGGGAGAGAGCAAAAGAGAGGGGAGAGAGAGAGCAAAAAAGAGGGGAAGAGAGAGAACAAAAGAGAGAGGGAGAGAGCAAAAGATAGGGGGAGAGAGAGAGAGCAAAAGAGAGGTGGGAGAAAGAGAGAGCAAAAGAGAGGAGAGAGAGCACAAAAGAGGGGGAGAAAGAGCAAAAGAGAGGGGGAAGAGAGAGCAAAAGAGAGGGGGAATAGAGAGCAAAGAGAGGGGGAGAGAGAGCAAAAGAGATGGGGGAGAGAGAGCAAAAGAGACGGGGGAGAGAGAGCAAAAAAAATGGGAGAGAGCTGAAAACAGAAGGGAGGAGAGAGAGCAAAAGAGAGGGGGAGAGAGAGAGCAAAAGAGAGAGAGAGAGAGTGCAAAAGAGAGGGGGAGAGAGCGAGTGCAAAAGAGAGGGGGAGAGAGCGCACAATAGAGGGGGAAGAGAGAGCAAGAGAGGATTGAGAGAGAGCAAAAGAGAGGGGGGAGAGAGTGAGAGCAAAAGAGAGGGGGAGAGAGCAAAAGAGAGGGGGAGAGAGAGCAAAAGAGAGGGGGAGAGAGAGAGCAAAAGAGAGGTGGGAGAGAGTGCATAAGAGAGGGGGAGAGAGCACAAAATAGAGGGGGAATAGAAAGAGCAAGAGAGGGTGGAGAGAGAAAGAGAGAGAAAAAAGAGAGGGGGAGAGAGAGAGAGAAATAGAGGGGAGAGAGAGCAAGAGAGGGGAGAGAGAGAGAGCAAGAGAGGGGAGAGAGAGGGCAAAAGAGAGGGGGAGAGAGAGAGAGCAAGAGAGGGGAGAGAGAGAGCAAGAGAGGGGAGAGAGATAGAGCAAGAGAGGGGAGAGAGAGAGCAAGAGAGGGGAGAGAGAGAGCAAGAGAGGGGAGAGAGAGGGCAAATGAGAGGGGGAGAGAGAGAGAGCAAGAGAGGGGAGAGAGAGAGCAAGAGAGGGGAGAGAGATAGAGCAAGAGAGGGGAGAGAGAGAGCAAGAGAGGGGAGAGAGAGAGAGCAAGAGAGGGGAGAGAGAGGGCAAAAGAGAGGGGGAGAGAGAGAGAGCAAGAGAGGGGAGAGAGAGAGCAAGAGAGGGGAGAGAGATAGAGCAAGAGAGGGGAGAGAGAGAGCAAGAGAGGGGAGAGAGAGAGCAAGAGAGGGGAGAGAGAGGGCAAATGAGAGGGGGAGAGAGAGCAAGAGAGGGGAGAGAGAGGGCAAATGAGAGGGGGAGAGAGAGCAAATGAGAGGGGGAGAGAGAGAGCAAAAGAGAGGGGGAGAGAGCACAAAATAGAGGGGGAATAGAAAGAGCAAGAGAGGGTGGAGAGAGAAAGAGAGAGAAAAAGAGAGGGGGAGAGAGAGAGCAAGACAGGGGAGAGAGAGAGAGCAAGAGAGGGGAGAGAGAGGGCAAAAGAGAGGGGGAGAGAGAGCAAAAGAGAGGGGGGAGAGAGCAAGTGCAAAAGAGAAGGGGGAGAGAGAGCAAAATAAAGGGGGGGAGAGAGAGAGCAAAAGAGAGGGTTGAGAGAGAGAGCAAAAGATAGAGGGGAGAGAGCAAAAGAGAGGGGGGAGAGAGCAAGGGGTGAGACTGCTGTACTGCAAAAAATGGCCCGTGTACACGGGCTTTAGGACTAGTAAATTAATAAATGCTTATAAATGTCTACCCGAGCCAACCTTGCCAGCCTTTTTTAATGTTGAAGGTTTTTTGGATGAAGAGAGGGAAACTTTTTTTGCATTTTTCTCAGATTCTTGTTCAGCCCACTTATCACACTTCAAGGCCAATTTATCAGGAATGTAAATTATGGCATTTTGCTACATACACTACTTTAAAGGAACATTAAAGTTATTTATTTTGTATTTGCTACATCTAAAAAGGATATTATGAAGTGTATTAGTTTTTTTTAGAAAGACATTCCTGTACTGGGAAATAAAACACTATCCACAAATAATGCATGGGGATTCTGTTCATCAGCCAGTGAGCAATCAGCTCCATTGTACACAGACACCTCCTGTTAGCTTTAAATCAGAATAAACATAAAAATATTTTTCAATACAAATCTTAATGATTCATAATATGCATGAAGGATTTTTTTTAAAGTTTACTTTCCATATAAGATAAATGAAAAGTACTAAAATGAATGAAATGCTGATTATATTATGCACTTTATTGAACTTGATGTGTTTTCTGTTCAATTTGGTCTTCTTATTTCTGATATTATTTTACAGTAATTTATGTAGGGAAATATAGTGACAATTTAAATGCCTATTTATTTCTAATCTAGCAAAATACATGGGGCTCCATTTAGTTAGGAGTGGAAGCGGCTTACCACAAGTTATAAAGTGCAGTCATATAACTGCTGCTTCCTAACCTCTCTGCTACCTCAGTGGTGGCCTAGCTGGAACCATTGCACGCCCATCTAATTATAAATGGGGCCAATGGTCTGAAATTCATAGATTTATTTTCTACTTAATTGACTTCACATCCAGAATTATATTGAACTATCCAAAGTGAGCTTTAGGTTAAGATTTATAAGTTCTGCCCAGAATCTCACAGAACAAGTGGGCGACTTGTTTGAAGTCCTATGTTATATATAGCTGTGTATATTAAATGTATGTTAAGGTACAAATTAATTATACCTGAAATGGAAGTTAAAGATAACTTTTGTAGTATCTAAAAGAGGACAATATAAAATATAATTTAGATTTAAAAATAAACAATATTGTATGCGTGTAGAGTGTATCTTTATCAGCATAGTGCTATGGGCGTTATTGGCCAGTGAGTTCCTATCCCATAGACTATTTTATGCACAGCTTCTTCTTAGTTTCAAAAGTAAATAGTCTAACTTTTAATTTAATTAATTTGTGCTCTATCATGTGCAAAGCCCCTAGGCCAGTGTTACTTTTTGTAGCAAGTACAGGAATACATTTTTGCCCTAAGTGCCCCAGCTGCAATGTAAATCTTAGGTTAAAAAATACGAGGCAATCGAGCATAGCCCAGAATGTGACAGACATATTTTTCTATATTCACAAATTTATTTTACTGAATGCAGATGCAGCAAATTGTTGTAAATATGAGAGCAGCAAATAATAAAGAAATCAACATAAAACACACACATATTAGTTGTTTAATATTATGTCACTTGCATTAGAAAAAACAAACATTTCTGCATTTAACATTAGCACATATGCAGCTTGCCAGGCTCATTTCATTTGGTACAGAACACTTTATTTGACACATTTGACCATGGCACATTGTCCTTGTGATATATCACTTTGACACTATATTTGGCATGAGTAGCTTTTTCCTAGTGATTTTATCTGGCTCTTTCTCTGTGCTGCTCTTTATATCGGTATTTCTCAACTCCGGACCTCAGATTATCTACAATGGGCTGCTTTTAAGGGTTTTACTTCCTGAGAACAGGTGAGTCAGTCACAGTGAATGAACAGCTGACAACCTTAGGCAGAGAATTGCCAATGTAGCAGGTACCCCAGGGGTACATGTGCGCGGATGGAAAAACAAAACTCTAGGCAGATGTTTGTAAGTTTCAGGACGTTATTGAAAATGGTCAAAGTAAGTGTTTTGTATTAATATTTGTTTCCTTCCACTAAAAGAGAAATAAAAGCCACTATTGTATAAACCCTGCATTATTACAAAAGATTTTGTGGTGCAAAGTACGTTAAAAAAAGTCTACTTTCACTTGTATTTGTATAAAAACAAATTACACTAGATTGGCCCCTCTAAAATGGCCCCAATCTAAGAGTATCATTGATCACTGATTGGTGAAGAGGTCCTCATGCACTACTGTGATTGAAAGATAAGTTAATTCAATAAGTGCTTGTGTAAACTCAAAGAGCCTGATTCTAAAAAGCTTTCAGGGCTGGCGAGATTCTATAAGAATGCTTGCCAGTCCTTCTATTCCCCTGGTGGAATTATCTAAATCCACTTTTTATTGTGCAAACAGGTTGACTCGCAAAGGGGTGTATATTGCATTTTCGTATTGGAAGGAGATGTATAGATTACAAAAGTGCACAATAAAAATCATACAAAAAAAAATAATTTAACCATCCACACAAAAATTCTCAGGAAAAAATTATATTTGTGAGGTACATCAAAAATCGTAAAACAAAATTGTTCACGAAAGATCGTATTTTTTCAAAAAAGCAAAATATGTATGTAAATTACACACAAATAAATCATAATAAATATATACAGAGTAAATTGTTATTTAGGTACACTGGATGTGCAAAAAACATACGGCTAGATTACGAGTTTTGCGGTATGAGTAAAAAAGGCAGCGTTAAGGCACATAACGCTGCTTTTTCACTACCGCTGCCATTACGAGTCTTGTAGGTACAGCTGTCCCGCACACTTTTTTGGCCGTACCGCAAATCAACTTATGCAATTTTCGTAAAGTCTTTTTTCAATGGGACTTCCATAGCGCCGGTATAACAAGCTTTTTTTTTTAGGCCAAAAAGTGAGCGGTACAGCCAATCCTGCAAGATTCGTATCACTTTCTAAAGTCAATAGTTATGAGTTTTACACTACAGAGCTGTAGCATAAAACTCATAACTAAAGTGCTAAAAAGTACACTAACACCCATAAACTACCTATTAACCCCTAAACCGAGGCCCTCCCTCATCACAAACACTAAAATAAAATTATTAACCCCTAATCTGCCGCTTCGGACATCGCCGCCACTAGAATAAACATATTAACCCCTAAACCGCCACATTCCTGCCTCGCAAACACTAGTTAAATATTATTAACCCCTAATCTGCTGTTCCTAACATCGCCGCCACCTACCTACATTTATTAACCCCTAATCTGCCGCCCCAAACGTCGCCGCCACTATACTATATTTATTAACCCCTAAACCTAAGTCTAACCCTAACACCCACTAACTTAAATATAATTAAAATAAATCTAAATAAAATCTACTATAAATAACTAAATAATTCCTATTTAAAACTAAATACCTGTAAAATAAACCCTAAGCTAGCTAGTAGTTACATTGTAGCTAGCTTAGGGTTTATTTTTATTTTACAGGCAAGTTTGTATTTATTTTAACTAAGTAGAATAGTTACTAAATAGTTATTAACTATTTGCTAACTACCTAGTTAAAATAAGTACAAATTTACCTGTAAAGAAAAAACCTAACCTGTTTTACAATAAAACCTAACCTTACACTACAAATAAATAAATTGCCTAAATTAAATACAATGAACTAAATCAAATACAATTACCAAAATTACAAAAAAACAAACACTAAATTACACAAAATAAAAAACAAATTACAAGATATTTAAACTAATTACACCTAATCTAATAGCCCTATCAAAATAAAAAAGCCCCCCAAAATAAACCCCCTAGCCTAAACTAAACTACCAATAGCCCTTAAAAGGGCCTTTTGCGGGGCATTGCCCAAAAGAAATCAGCTCTTTTACCTGTAAAAAAAAATACAAACAAGCCCCCAACAGTAAAACCCACCACCCACACAACCAACCCCACAAATAAAATCCTAACTAAAAAAACCTAAGCTCCCCTTTGCCCTGAAAAGGGCATTAGGATGGGCATTGCCCTTAAAAGGGCATTTAGCTCTATTGCGGCCCAAAGCCCTAACCTAAAAATAAAACCCACCCAATAAACCCAGACGGGCAGAAGTCTTCATCCAGACGGCATCTTCTATCTTCATCCATCCGGCGTGGAGCGGCTCCATCTTCATCCATCCGGCGTGGAGCGGCTCCATCTTCAAGACATCCTTTTCTTTCCGACGACTAAAATATCCTATTGGCTGATGCAATTAGCCAATAGGATTGAACTTCAATCCTATTGGCTGATCCAATCAGCCAATAGGATTGAGCTTGCATTCTATTGCTGTTCCAATCAGCCAATAGAATGCAAGCTCAATCCTATTGGCTGATTGGATCAGCCAATAGGATTAAAGTTTAATTCTATTGGCTGATTGCATCAGCCAATAGGATTTTTTCAACCTTAAAGGGACATTCAACAGCAGAATTTTTGTTGTTTAAAAAGATAGATAATCCCTTTATTACCCATTCCCCAGTTTTGCAAAACCAGCACTGTTATATTAATACACTTTTTACTTCTGTGACTAACTTGTATCTAAGCATCTTCTGACCGCCCCTAATCACATGACTTTTAGTTATTATCTATTGACTTGCATTTTAGCCAATTAGTACAGTGTCTGCCACTAGCCACGGGCGTGATCACAATGCTATCTATATGGCCTACATGAGCTTGCTCTCCCCTGCTGTGAAAAGTAAATAAAATAGAGGCGGCCTTCAAGGGCTTAGAAATTATCATATGTGCCTTCCTAGCGCCTAGATTTAGAGTTTTGTCGGTAACGACCCGCGTAGCTAACGCTGGCTTTTTTCTGGCCGCACCTTTAAAATAACTCTGGTATTGAGAGTCCACAGAATGGCTGCGTTAGGCTCCAAAAAAGGAGCGTAGAGCATATTTAACGCAACTTCAACTCTCGATACCAGAGTTGCTTACGGACGCGGCCAGCCTCAAAAACGTGCTCGTGCACGATTCCCCCATAGGAAACAATGGGGCTGTTTGAGCTGAATAAAACCTAACACCTGCAAAAAAGCCGCGTTCAGCTCCTAACGCAGCCCCATTGTTTGCTATGGGGAAACACTTCCTACGTCTGCACCTAACACTCTAACATGTACCCCGAGTCTAAACACCCCTAACCTTACACTTATTAACCCCTAATCTGCCGCCCCCGCTATCGCTGACCCCTGCATATTATTATTAACCCCTAATCTGCCGCTCCGTAAACCGCCGCTACTTACATTATCGATATGTACCCTTAATCTGCTGCCCCTAACACCGCCGACCCCTATATTATATTTATTAACCCCTAATCTGCCCCCCACAACGTCGCCTCCACCTGCCTACACTTATTAACCCCTAATCTGCCGAGCAGACCGCACCGCTATTATAATAAAGTTATTAACCCCTAATCCGCCTCACTAACCCTATAATAAATAGTATTAACCCCTAATCTGCCCTCCCTAACATCGCCGACACCTAACTTCAAACATTAACCCCTAATCTGCCGACTGGAGCTCACCGCTATTCTAATAAATGTATTAACCCCTAAAGCTAAGCCTAACCCTAACACTAACACCCCCCTAAGTTAAATATAATTTAAATCTAATGAAATAAATTAACTCTTATTAAATAAATTATTCCTATTTAAAGCTAAATACTTACCTGTAAAATAAATCCTAATATAGCTACAATATAAATTATAATTATATTATAGCTATTTTAGGATTTATATTTATTTTACAGGTAACTTTGTATTTATTTTAACCAGGTACAATAGCTATTAAATAGTTAAGAACTATTTAATAGCTAAAATAGTTAAAATAGTTACAATTAAACCTAACACTACACTATCAATAAATTAATTAAATAAAATACCTACAATTACCTACAATTAAACCTAACACTACACTATCAATACATTAATTAAATACAATATCTACAAATAAATACAATGAAATAAACTAACTAAAGTACAAAAAACAACATTTTAAAACTAATTACACCTACTCTAAGCCCCCTAATAAAATAACAAAGAACCCCCAAATAAAAAAATGCCCTACCCTATTCTAAATTACTAAAGTTCAAAGCTCTTTTACCTTACCAGCCCTGAACAGGGCCCTTTGCGGGGCATGCCCCAAGAAATTCAGCTCTTTTGCCTGTAAAAGAAAACATACAATACCCCCCCAACATTACAACCCACCACCCACATACCCCTAATCTAACCCAAACCCCCCTTAAATAAACCTAACACTAAGCCCCTGAAGATCTTCCTACCTTGTCTTCACCATACCAGGTTCACCGATCGATCCAGAAGAGCTCCTCCGATGTCCTGATCCAAGCCCAAGCAGGGGGCTGAAGAGGTCCATGATCCGGCTGAAGTCATCATCCAAGCAGGAGCTGAAGACGTCCATGATCCGGCTGAAGTCATCATCCAAGCGGGAGCTGAAGAGGTCCATGATCCGGCTGAAGTCTTCTATCAACAGCATCTTTAATCTTCTTTCTTCCGGAGCCATCATCTTCCAGCCGACGCGGAACATCCTCTTTTCCCGATGCCTACTCGCCGAATGACGGTTCCTTTAAGGGACGTCATCCAAGATGGCGTCCCTCGAATTCCGATTGGCTGATAGGATTCTATCAGCCAATCGGAATTAAGGTAGGAAAATTCTGATTGGCTGATGGAATCAGCCAATCAGAATCAAGTTCAATCCGATTGGCCGATCCGATCAGCCAATCGGATTGAACTTGATTCTGATTGGCTGATTCCAATTGGAATTCGAGGGACGCCATCTTGGATGACGTCATTTAAAGGAACCGTCATTCGGCGAGTAGGCGTCGGTAGAAGAGGATGTTCCGCGTCGGCTGGAAGATGATGGCTCCGGATGAAAGAAGATTGAAGATGCCGTTGATAGAAGACTTCAGCCGGATCATGGACCTTTTCAGCTCCCGCTTGGATGATGACTTCAGCCGGATCATGGACCTCTTCAGCTCCCGCTTGGATGATGACTTCAGCCGGATCATGGACCTCTTCAGCCCCCTGCTTGGGCTTGGATCAGGACATCGGAGGAGCTCTTCTGGATCGATCGGTGAACCTGGTATGGTGAAGACAAGGTAGGAAGATCTTAGTGTTAGGTTTATTTAAGGGGGGTTTGGGTTAGATTAGGGGAATGTGGGTGGTGGGTTGTAATGTTGGGGGGGGGTATTGTATGTTTTTTTTTTACAGGCAAAAGAGCTGAATTTCTTGGGGCATGCCCCGCAAAGGGCCCTGTTCAGGGCTGGTAAGGTAAAAGAGCTTTGAACTTTAGTAATTTAGAATAGGGTAGGGCATTTTTTTATTTTGGGGGTCTTTGTTATTTTATTAGGGGGCTTAGAGTAGGTGTAATTAGTTTAAAATTGTAATATTTTTCTGATGTTTGTAAATATTTTTTTATTTTTTGTACTTTAGTTAGTTTATTTCATTGTATTTATTTGTAGATATTGTATTTAATTAATGTATTGATAGTGTAGTGTTAGGTTTAATTGTAGGTAATTGTAGGTATTTTATTTAATTAATTTATTGATAGTGTAGTGTTAGGTTTCATTGTAACTTAGGTTAGGATTTATTTTACAGGTAATTTTGTAATTATTTGAAACTATTTTAGCTATTGTACCTGGTTAAAATAAATACAAAGTTACCTGTAAAATAAATATAAATCCTAAAATAGCTATAATATAAATATAATTTATATTGTAGCTATATTAGGATTTATTTTACAGGTAAGTATTTAGCTTTAAATAGGAATCATTTATTTAATAAGAGTTCATTTATTTCGTTAGCTTTAAATTATATTTAATTTAGGGGGGTGTTAGTGTTAGGGTTAGACTTAGCTTTAGGGGTTAATAAATTTATTAGAATAGCGGTGAGCTCCAGTCGGCAGATTAGGGGTTAATGATTGAAGTTAGGTGTCGGCGATGTCAGGGAGGGCAGATTAGGGGTTAATACTATTTATTATAGGGTTAGTGAGGCGGATTAGGGGTTAATAACTTTATTATAATAGCGGTGCGGTCCGCTCTGCAGATTAGGGGTTAATAAGTGTAGGCAGGTGGAGGCGACGTTGTGGGGGGCAGATTAGGGGTTAATAAATATAATATAGGGGTCGGCGGTGTTAGGGGCAGCAGATTAGGGGTACATAAGGATAACGTAGGTGGTGGTCGGCAGATTAGGGGTTAATTATTGTAGGTAGCTGGCGGCGACGTTGTGGGGGGCAGGTTAGGGGTTAATAAATATAATAATAGGGGTCGGCGGTGTTAGGGGCAGCAGATTAGGGGTACATAAGGATAACGTAGGTGGCGGTCGGCAGATTAGGGGTTAAAAAAATGTAATCGAGTGTCGGCGATGTGGGGGGGCCTCGGTTTAGGGGTGCATAGGTAGTTTATGGGTGTTAGTGTACTTTAGGGCACAGTAGTTAAGAGCTTTATGAACCGGCGTTAGCCCAGAAAGCTCTTAACTACTGACTTTTTTCTGCGGCTGGAGTTTTGTCGTTAGAATTCTAACGCTCACTTCAGCCACGACTCTAAATACCGGAGTTAGAAAGATCCCATTGAAAAGATAGGATACGCAATTGACGTAAGGGGATCTGCGGTATGGAAAAGTCAAGGCTGAAAAGTGAGCGTTAGACCATTTTTTGACTGACTCCAAATACCGGCGGTAGCCTAAAACCAGCATTAGGAGCCTCTAACGCTGGTTTTCACGGCTACCGCCAAACTCCAAATCTAGGCCTAGGTTTGCTTTCAACTAGAATACCAAGAGAACAAAGCAAAATTGTTTATAAAAGTAAATTGGAAAGTTGTTTAAAATTATATGCCCTATTTGAAAAATGAAAGTTTTTTTTGGACTTGACTGTCCCTTTAATTCCAATTGGCTGATAGAATTCTATCAGCCAATCGGAATCTAAGGAACGTCATCTTGGATGTCGTCACTTAAAGGGACACTCAATCAAAATTAAACTTTCATTATTCAAATAGAGCATGCAATTTTCAACAACTTTCCAATTTACTTCCATTAACAAAATGTGCACAGTCTTTTTATATATAAACATTTTGAGTCACCAACTCCTACTGAGCATGTGCAAGAATAAGTAAGTGTGTATGCATTTGTGAATGGCTGATGGCTGTCACATGGTACGTGTATGCATTTGTGATTGGTTGATGGCTGTCACATGGTACAGGGGGAGTGGAAAAAGACATAACTTTTAAAATTGTCAGAAAAAAATCTACTACTTATTTGAAGTTCAAACTAAGTGCTATTGCATTGTCTTGTTATCTTGCATTTGTTGATTATGTAAATCTACTGTGTTGACTGGTCCTTCTAAAGGAACCTTCATTCGTTGTTAGTCGTCGGAAAGAAGAGGATGCTCCGCGTCGCATGTCTTGAAGATGGAGCCGCTCCGCGTCGGATGTCTTGAAGATAGAAGATGCCGTCTGGATGAAGACTTCTGCCCGTCTGGAGGACCACTTCTCCCGGCTTCAATGAAGACTTCTCCCGGCTTCGTTGAGGACTTCTTGCCGCTTCGATGAGGACTTCTCCCGGCTTCATTGAGGATGGATGTCGGCTCTTCAAAACTATAAGTGGATCTTCAGGGGTTAGTGTTAATTTTTTTCAAGGGTTTATTGGGTGGGTTTTATTTTTAGGTTAGGGCTTTTGGCCGCAATAGAGCTAAATGCCATTTTAAGGGCAATGCCCATCCAAATGCCCTTTTCAGGGCAATGGGGAGCTTAGGTTTTTTTAGTTAGGATTTTATTTGGAGGGTTGGTTGTGTGGGTGGTGGGTTTTACAGTTGGGGGGTTGTTTGTATTTTTTTTACAGGTAAAAGAGCTGATTTCTTTGGGGCAATGCCCTGCAAAAGGCCCTTTTAAGGGCTATTGGTAGTTTAGTTTAGGCTAGGGTTTTTTATTTTGGGGGGGCTTTTTTTATTTTGATAGTGCTATTAGATTAGGTGTAATTAGTTTAAATATCTTGTAATTTGTTTTATATATTGTGTAATTTAGTGTTTTTTTTTTTTGTAATTTAGGTAGTTGTATTTAATTTAGATAATTGTATTTAATTTAGGTAATTTATGTAACTGTAGTGTAAGGTTAGGTTTTTTTGTAAGACAGGATAGGTTTTATTTTACAGGTAAATTTGTATATATTTTAGCTAGGTAGTTATTAAATAGTTAATAACTGTTTAGTAACTATTCTACCTAGTTAAAATAAATACAAACTTGCCTGTAAAAGAAAAATAAACCCTAAGCTAGCTACAATGTAACTATTAGTTATATTATAGCTAGCTTAGGGTTTATTTTACAGGTAAGTATTTAGTATTTAGTCAGATTAGGGGTTAATAAGTATAATGTAGGTGTTGGCGATGTTGGGGCAGCAGATTAGGGGTTAATAAGTATAATGTAGGTGGCGGCGATGTCCGGAGCGGCAGATTAGGGGTTAATAACAGTATAATGTAGGTGTCGGCGATGTTGGGGGTGGCAGATTAGGGGTTAATAAGTGTAAGATTAGGGGTGTTTAGACTCGGGGTTCATGTTAGTTTGTTAGGTGTAAACATACATTTAATTTCCCCGTAGGAATCAATGGGGCTGCGTTACAGAGCTTTACGCTGCTTTATTGCAGTTGTTAGGCTTTTTTTCAGCTGGCTCTCCCCATTAATGTCTATGGGAAAATCGTGCACGAGCATGTACAATCAGCTCACCACTGACTTAAGCAGCACTGGTATTGGAGTGCGGTATGGAGCTCAATTTTGCTCTACGCTCACTTCTTGTCTTTTAACGCTGGGTTTTTATAAACCTGTAATACCAGCGCTGTAGGTAAGTGAGCGGTAACAATAACGTGCAAGTTAGCACCGCACAGCTCTTACCGCAAAACTCGTAATCTGGCCGAATGAAATTTGTGCAAAATAGAAAGCGCATTTGTTAGCTTTTTTAAAAAATTGGCTGAGCATGGGCTTTCCATGGGCTAATATGAAATTTTCTCACAAATTCCTGCATAATTCTGTAAACATTCCTGTCCTACAGATCTCACTGTTTTTTTTCTTGCAACTTAAAAGTCGGTGAGCTTTTATCAAAATACTCAAAAAATGAATTACACTGAAAAAAAAAACAAAAAAACATATGCATATGAAAATAACAGTGAATTTAAGGTACAGTTGCACTAAAAACAGCATCATTTGATGTGTATTAGACGTAATATTACAGTTTAAACAAATGCTGTGGTCTCCCTCTTTACTTTGTCCTCCATTGTGAACTTTTAGGTAACAGAGAGCTCTCCTTATTTCAATGGGAGACATCTCACCGCTTGCAGCCCTTTTTTTTTTTATAGAATTCCACAAGGGCTACCCCTGCAAGTGACGGTGTGAAAAACCATGTCTAGACTGGCAAATTGTATTGAATTGGTCCCCAAGAGTGGCATTAGATATGTGTACATAATGCCAATCTTGGCATTTAAAAAAAATTAATTAACTAATTATTTTATTTATAATGACAAATTATCTGAGAATTGTTGTAAGAAATTCACATTTTATAAAAAAATTGGTTTAGTTAATAACATCTTAATAGCTTTTTGAAAGTTTGCTTTTTTCAGGATGTACAGTTCCTTTACCAAAAAAGAACACACAACTGCTTTTTAAAACAAAATCAAAGTGTTGTTAAACTGTTTTTAAACACAGATTTAGAGAATGAAATTGAGGGTAATATTCCTGTAGCCAATAAAAGCATAACATTCTGGAATGTTGGTAACCAAAGGTTTGCATGTGATCCAAACATAACAACTTGCATTGCTGGCACTGTAATAAATTATAGACTTCAATTTTGCATTTTGCAAGGAAAAACAACTGAATACTCAAACTGTAGAAATGAGAAAAAATGATGGTATTTCTAATGCAAGATATGTTTAGGATTTTTCACTTTGGTGTAGTGAATGAAATGAACCGGGGGGGGGGGGGAGGGGGGGAAGAAGGGGGCTTAAGTACAATTTTATGTAAGTATGATGGAATAAGTTATTTTATTATAATACAAAATATTAAAGAAAGTCCCTTCTATCTATCTATTTCTTTATCTATATATTTATCTATCTTTCTGTCTGTATGTCTATCTATCTTTATATAAATTCAGAAATTTCCACTAGTCCTGGACAAGTAATAAATTGCAGTGGTTGAGTAACATTTTTCTTCCAATCTTTAACATTGTATGGACTTGTCACAATCAATCTATCTATCTTTCTATTTAGCATCCATATATCTATCTATCTATCTATTATTTGTCCGTCTGTCTATTATCTATGTATTGTATAGAAACAATCTTATTACTTGTTTTTGCATTCTTCCCTATTATAATTAATGGCCCCACCTGTCACTTCACAGTTTTTTGCACAATGTTTCTTATTAAGGGCCAGTTTACAAGTGGAGCGCTATTTAACATTCCCGCTCGCACACTAACTCTGGTAGAAATAACCCTTTTGCATGTGTGGGGTAGCTTTTGTATTACAAGTTTAAAGCAAAAAGTTTTTGCTCACATGCTAAGCCAATGCGCATAAAAAGCCAAAGTTTAGACCGCGTTAACGTATTCCTCCCATAGAAGTCAATAGAGCAAGAAAAGTGGGAAAAAACTAACACCCTACTTGCGCGCAAACCCAATCGCATATTCTCAAGTGAGCTACCCGACATGAAAATATGAATATTTCACATTCCAATGTTCTTCACATAGAAGAATATGTTCTTTTTATTCATAAATACATATATCTGATGGTATTTTGATACAATATATATTTATACCTATATATAGATGATTATATGCAGTTATAGATATATATATATATATATATATATATATATATATATATATATGAATATCTATTTATAAATACTTGGAACATATTCCTCTATGTGAAGAGCATTGGAATGTATAATATTTACACTAAATGCATAGTATAACACTTTATTAAAAATTAATATTGCATAAATAAGCTTTAACATGCTTTCATCTACTTGACTGCAAAGGGCTCCAATGCACTTATATATATGTATGTCTAAATATGTATTCATATGCATTTGACTTTCGTATGTTGTGAAATACATAAATAAAATGAAATATTTTTGGAAAAGACCTGTGAGTGCCCTCCCACTTCTTCCACTATATAATTATATATATATATATATATATATATATATATATATATATATGTGTGTGTATATATATATATAATTATATAATATATATATATATAATTATATATATATATATATATAATTTTTTTCTTAACACCTGAGACCTCATATCTTTGAGCCCTTAGAAATTTGTTGTGCACTCATTTTTTTAAAATAATTTTTATTAGATATTATGAGTGTAAATGTACTTTTAAATTTGATGTGTTTAGTGACCCTTATTTTCCCCGCCAAACAGTTAACCAGAGCACTGAGGTTGTGATATCCCAACGTGCTTTAAATTCAGTTGTGGTCAAGCAATCGCATTTTCTCTCAACTTGTAATATGAGTGCTACATCTTTCGCGTATAAACTGCTGCGATAAAATGGATATCGCTTGCGCGTATCTGTTAGCGCACCACTCGTAATCTGGCCCTAAATAGGCTATTTCATTTACATTATAAATTCTATTTTTAGTTCATCTCATGAAAATAAATTTAAAAATAAGTATAATTGCAATGAAACATGTTAAATTACAACTGATATAAAAATGTTTAAAGGGCCATAATACCCAAATGTTTAAACGCTTGAAAGTGATGCAGTATAGCTGTAAAAAGCTGACTAGAAAATATCACCTGAACATCTCTATGTAAAAAAGGAAGATATTTTACCTCAAAAGTTCCTCAGTAGCCACATCCCATTGTAAAGGACTTCTAAGCAGCATATTAGTATGTCTGTCCTGGGACAGCTTAGGGGATGAGCCTCATGCACTCTCATATTATTTCCCTATTCAGGTTAAAGGAAGTTAACTAGGAAATCTCATGAGAGTTAAGTCAAATCTCATGAGATCACAGTAAAAGAGTTCATGGACCTCAGCACTGCTGATGCTGATTGGCTGCAGTTCATTTCTTCATTTTTATTTATTTTTTTCCCTGCAGCTGAGCAACAGTTGAAGTATAACTTTTTTTGTGAGGTAAAATATCTTCCTTTTTTACATAGAGATGCTCAGGTGATATTTTCCTGTCAGCTTTTTACAGTTATACTGCATCAGTTTCAAGTGATTTAGCATATGAGTATTATGTCCCTTTAAGTGCATTCATTTTCACAACTGATACATAAGGATCAATTGCTTATTTGCAAATTAGTTTCAAAGTTCTGTTGGTGAACTGTGACAAACCATAAGCATGTTTAGCATCATTCTTATTTAAAAAAAATCAATAAAACTTATACATTTAAAATGCTAATACATTTAAAATATCCTCAGTAGACTGCAGTAGTTTTTTTTTAAAAAAAATCTCTGCTCCTCAGTGTAGCAATTTTCTTAATATAATGACATAGAATGTAACATAAGTGAATTGCTCCGGTTCGTATTTGTGTAACTTTTGGCATTTTATACGCTAAGCATAATAAAACTAGTTAGCAAGCAGGTTTTGAGATGCCCTGCTCACTTTCTCATGTCAGCGTTGCTACTATGTAGTCTTCTTCAATGATTCATGTATTCTTTCCAACTTTAATGAAATATAAAAGACTGCAGAGAAAGGTGCTCTAGCAGCTTACAGGGTCAAGAACTGGTCAAGAGCTGGTTTATATCAAACTCTGATGGTTTTCTTGATAAGATGTGTTAAGAGGCACATGACAGAACCACTGAAAGGTATAACTAAAGCCTTGGCTGCCTATACAGGAGAAGTTAAAGTAAATCTTCTAGTACGATATCTACAGGATGCAGAATACTGATTGAAAAGGTTGATTTATCTTAACTCGTGTCCTGGGGTTCATCTGCTATGGTACACTCCCTTGATCTTGACATACATAAATTAACGAGAAGAAAAAGTAATAGAGGAAACTATATTTGAGAAATCCTGGCTGCATGAGTAAACAAGGCTTGCCCTTCAAAGCAATGTTATCTTATAATAATAATAAAGATAAATTACCTTGGATTAGTGGCACATCTATATCGTGTATAGCTGCATTTAGGGATGATACTCGTTTGTCAATCTCTATCCTCTAGGCTTTACAAGCAGTTTTTATTGAAGTTTTTCTGTTTCATCAAAGCTCATCACTTAATATTGATTAGATAAATACCCATCTCACCAAAGGAATTTATTAACCTTTGTCTATTATTTTATATCCTTAGATTAGAAGTTGCATTTGATGCCCTGATGTGGTTAGGTCTGTAAACCATCAACAGACTAATAATAATGTCTTCAAACCAATCGTGTAGCAGCATTCCCTTTTCCTTGTTAGCTAATAAGCAAAATTGTTCGTAACAAATGAAAATAAAAATGTAAACCACCTACTTTTTACTTACTTTATGAAAGAAATTTCAATTGTACTCAGAGATCTGCTTAAGAGATGAATAATTATTATTTATTTATTTTTTAGGCTTCCAATCTGAAACATTACAGTCAAATTATAAATAATTGTCATCAAAGGGGGCATTCATAAGTACATACACTATTAAATAGTTATAGCACACCATAACAACACATAACATAATCATTCCATATAATTAGCCAATGGGTCCATAGTATGAAAAATGTATAAAAAATGACAAGACTTTGGCTGAGAAGAGCTAAAAGTTGTTCATATTTGTATGTGGATTTGTATGTGTGGAGATGTATGTGTGTATGTATATATGTGTATGTATGTATATAAACATCTGTGCTTATACATATATAGACATCCATACATAAAAACATACAAATCCACAGACAAACATATATACCTTTGAGCCCTTCACAGTTCAACACCTTGATATATATATATATATATATATATATATATATATATATATATATATATATATATATATATATATAAATTAAAAGTTCTTCTAAGTAAGGAACAAAGCTATTTAAGCAATTTTTTAGCACACCTTTGTCTTAGTGCAAGCCAGAAATGCATGAGGTGAGGGGTTTAGTGCAGCCATGCTATCCGCCCTCCAGATGTTATTGTGCCTGAGATTTTTTCTCAAGTGCTACCTTTTTACTTATCACTTGTAATATGAGTGCAAGAATAGCAGCACTCTTGATTTATGTTTAATTTATGTTTAATCTGGCCTTTGTTAGCAATCCTCTATTTCCCAAAGAAGGTAAAAGGAACAAATTATATTCTTTATTTTGAGTAAATAAAACAAACAAACAAACAAAAAAAATAGTTGATATAGTAACACATTAAGGGCTATATTACAAATGCAGTACTATTTAACACTTCTGCTCGAGTGTAACCATCGATAAAGGGAAGCTTTTTCCACATGTCAAGTAGCACATCTATTACAAGTTGAAAGTAAAACGTTTACGTATGAGCGATACCCTACAAATGCTAACCAAATATTGCGACCATGTTAACATGTTCTCCCCATAGAAATAATGGAGAGGGCATAAGAAAAAACCTAACACCTATCACTAACCCGACAGGAGTTATGAATATTTCACACTCCAATGTTCTTCATATTCAAAACAATGTGTCAAAATTAAATCAATATTTGTAGATGTGCTCAAAATAGGGTCTAACGCTCACTTTTCAGCCGCGACTTTTCCATACCGCAGATCCCCTTACGTCAATTGCGTATCCTATCTTTTCAATGGGATCTTTCTAACTCCGGTATTTAGAGTCGTTTCTGAAGTGAGCGTTAGACATCTAACGACAAAACTCCAGCCGCAGGAAAAAAGTCAGTAGTTAAGAGCTTTCTGGGCTAACGCCGGTTTATAAAACTCTTAACTACTGTACTCTAAAGTACACTAACACCCATAAACTACCTATGTACCCCTAAACCGAGGTCCCCCCACATCGCCGACACTCGAATAATTTTTTTTAACCCCTAATCTGCCGACCGCCACCTACGTTATCCTTATGTACCCCTAATCTGCTGCCCCTAACACCGCTGACCCCTGTATTATATTTATTAACCCCTAACCTGCCCCCCACAACGTCGCCTCCACCTAACTACACTTATTAACCCCTAATCTGCCGACCGTAAAGCGCCGCCACCTACGTTATCCTTATGTACCCCTAATCTGCTGCCCCTAACACCGCCGACCCCTATATTATATTTATTAACCCCTAATCTGCCCCCCACAACGTCGCAGCCAGCTACCTACAATAATTAACCCCTAATCTGCCGACCGCAAAGCGCCGCCACCTACGTTATCCTTAGGTACCCCTAATCTGCTGCCCCTAACATCGCCGACCCCTATATTATATTTATTAACCCCTAATCTGCCCCCCTCAACGTCGCCTCCACCTGCCTACACTTATTAACCCCTAATCTGCCGACTGGAGCTCACCGCTATTCTAATAAATGTATTAACCCCTAAAGCTAAGTCTAACCCTAACACTAACACCCCCCTAAGTTAAATATAATTTACATCTAACGAAATTAATTAACTCTTATTAAATAAATTATTCCTATTTAAAGATAAATACTTACCTGTAAAATAAATCCGAATATAGCTACAATATAAATTATAATTATATTATAGATATTTTAGGATTTATATTTATTTTACAGGTAACTTTGTATTTATTTTAACCAGGTAAATAGCTATTAAATAGTTAAGAACTATTTAATAGCTAAAATAGTTAAAATAATTACAAAATTACCTGTAAAATAAATCCTAACCTAAGTTACAATTAAACCTAACACTACACTATCAATAAATTTATTAAATACAATTCCTACAAATAACTACAATTAAATAAACTAACTAAAGTACAAAAAATAAAAAAGAACTAAGTTACAAAAAATAAAAAAATATTTACAAACATAAGAAAAATATTACAACAATTTTAAACTAATTACACCTACTCTAAGCCCCCTAATAAAATAACAAAGCCCCCCAAAATAAAAAAAATGCCCTACCCTATTCTAAATTACTAAAGTTCAAAGCTCTTTAACCTTACCAGCCCTGAACAGGGCCCTTTGCGGGGCATGCCCCAAAGAATTCAGCTCTTTTGCCTGTAAAAAAAAACATACAATCCCCCCCCCAACATTACAACCCACCACCCACATACCCCTAATCTAACCCAAACCCCCCTTAAATAAACCTAACACTAAGCCCCTGATCAGCCAATAGAATGCAAGCTCAATCTGATTGGCTGATTGGATCAGCCAATCGAATTGAACTTGATTCTGATTGGCTGATTCCATCAGCCAATCAGAATATTCCTACCTTAATTCCGATTGGCTGATAGAATCCTATCAGCCAAACGGAATTCGAGGGACGCCATCTTGGATGACGTCCCTTAAAGGAACCGTAATTCGGCTAGTAGGCGTCGGGAGAAGAGGATGTTCCGCGTCGGAGGTCTGCAAGATGGATCCGGAAGAAAGAAGATTGAAGATGCCGTTGATAGAAGACTTCATCCGGATCATGGACCTCTTCAGCTCCCGCTTGGATGAAGACTTCATCCGGATCATGGACCTCTTCAGCTCCCGCTTGGATGAAGACTTCAGCCGGATCATGGACCTCTTCAGCCCCCCGCTTGGGCTTGGATCAGGACATCGGAGGAGCACTTCAGGACGGATCGGTGAACCTGGCAGGGTGAAGATAAGGTAGGAAGATCTTCAGGGGCTTAGTGTTAGGTTTATTTAAGGGGGGTTTGGGTTAGATTAGGGGTATGTGGGTGGTGGGTTGTAATGTTGGGGGGGGGATTGTATGTTTTTTTTTACAAGCAAAAGAGCTGAATTCTTTGGGGCATGCCCCGCAAAGGGCCCTGTTCAGGGCTGGTAAGGTTAAAGAGCTTTGAACTTTAGTAATTTAGAATAGGGTAGGGCATTTTTTTTATTTTGGGGGGCTTTGTTATTTTATTAGGGGGCTTAGAGTAGGTGTAATTAGTTTAAAATTGTTGTAATATTTTTCTTATGTTTGTAAATATTTTTTTATTTTTTGTAACTTAGTTCTTTTTTATTTTTTGTACTTTAGCTAGTTTATTTAATTGTATTTATTTGTAGGAATTGTATTTAATTAATTTATTGATAGTGTAGTGTTAGGTTAATTGTAGGTAATTGTAGGTAGTTTATTTAATTAATTTATTGATAGTGTAGTGTTAGGTTTAATTGTAACTTAGGTTAGTATTTATTTTACAGGTAATTTTGTAATTATTTTAACTATTTTAGCTATTAAATAGTTCTTAACTATTTAATAGCTATTGTACCTGGTTAAAATAAATACAAAGTTACCTGTAAAATAAATATAAATCCTAAAATAGCTATAATATAATTATAATTTATATTGTAGCTATATTAGGATTTATTTTACAGGTAAGTATTTATCTTTAAATAGGAATAATTTATTTAATAAGAGTTAATTAATTTCGTTAGATGTAAATTATATTTAACTTAGGGGGGTGTTAGTGTTAGGGTTAGACTTAGCTTTAGGGGTTAATACATTTATTAGAATAGCAGTGAGCTCCAGTCGGCAGATTAGGGGTTAATAATTGAAGTTAGGTGTCGGCGATGTTAGGGAGGCGGATTAGGGGTTAATAACTTTATTATAGTAGCGCTCAGGTCCGGTCGGCAGATTAGGGGTTAATAAGTGTAGGCAGGTGGAGGCAACGTTGTGGGGGGCAGATTAGGGGTTAATAAATATAATGTAGGGATCGGCGGTGTTAGGGGCAGCAGATTAGGGGTACATAGGGATAATGTAAGTAGCGGCGGTTTACGGAGCGGCAGATTAGGGGTTAATAAAAATATGCAGGGGTCAGCGATAGCGGGGGCGGCAGATTAGGGGTTAATAAGTGTAAGGTTAGGGGTGTTTAGACTCGGGGTACATGTTAGGGTGTTAGGTGCAGACGTAGGAAGTGTTTCCGCATAGCAAACAATGGGGCTGCGTTAGGAGCTGAACGCGGCTTTTTTGCAGGTGTTTGGTTTTTTTTCAGCTCAAACAGCTCCATTGTTTCCTATGGGGGAATCGTGCACGAGCACGTTTTTGAGGCTGGCCGCTTGCGTAAGCAACTCTGGTATCGAGAGTTGAAGCTGCGTTAAAAATGCTCTACGCTCCTTTTTTGGAGCCTAACGCAGCCTTTATGTGGACTCTCAATACCAGAGTTATTTTTATGGTGCGGCCAGAAAAAAGCCGACGTTAGTTTTTCGGGTTGTTACCGACAAAACTCCAAATCTAGCCGTATGCAAATATTTATATTGATTTAATTTTGAGACATGCAGGATTTTAATTTCAGTTTTTTATCTCCCCCATAATTTTAATGAATTTTGGTTTAATCCTGAAAGTAGCTTTACCAATGCAGCAACCAGAAATCTATCTCCTACTGATGAGTTCCAAAAAGAACGAAACAGGCTATCTAGTGAGTGATTTCTGGATTTCTGCAATAATCCTGTTAAAAGGATCGCTGTGTTAAAACAGTATTTGAAGCAAAAAAACGGAGAATTTGCATATCTAATTTGCATATCTTACCCAGAATTCTCTTGTGCATTGGTAACCTTGTATATGGAGTATTTCTGGGAAAAAGCAAGCGGGGAATGTTGCCTAGATGTGCTAATTTCCTATGCAAATATTTATATTGATTTTATATATATATATATATATATATATATAAAATACAAAATACATTATCCTATAAGTGATGAGCATTTGAATGTTAAATATGGACAGTAAATTTACAGTCAAACACATAAATAGATAAATACATATGTACACTAGTGATG
Organism: Bombina bombina; assembly: GCF_027579735.1. Taxonomy (NCBI): domain Eukaryota; kingdom Metazoa; phylum Chordata; class Amphibia; order Anura; family Bombinatoridae; genus Bombina; species Bombina bombina. The sequence goes on from NC_069503.1 coordinate 333,404,342, forward strand.
TCGCAAACCTAAAATTTTGCGTTCGCAAACGGCGAACACGAACTTTGTCAAATGTCCGCGAACTGGCGAACTGCCATTGACTTCAATGGGCAGGCAAATTTTAAAACCCACAGGGACTCTTTCTGGCCACAATAGTGATGGAAAACTTGTTTCAAGGGTACTAACACCTGGACCGTGGCATGCCGGAGGGGGATCCATGGCAAAACTCCCACGTAAAATTACATAGTTGATGCAGAGTCTGGTTTTAATCAATAAAGGGCATAAATTACCTAACATTCCTAAATTGATTGGTGGCACTAGTTGGCAAGTGGGCCTGGCACACACGCTGGCAGGCAGGCAACTGTAATTAAATTACACTAGCTGACTGATATTTCCCAGTCAAAAAATTTATTTTTTTAAATATTTACAATTCTGTTATAACAAATATGATTGGTGGCACTAGTTGGCAAGTGGGCCTGGCACACACGCTGGCAGGCAGGCAACTGCAATTCAATTGCACTAGCAGACTGATGTTTCACAGTCAAAAAAGTTTTTATTTTAAATATTTAAAGTACTGTTACAACAAATATGAGTGGTGCCACTAACTTGGCAAGTGGGCCTGGCACACACGCTGGCAGGCAGGCAACTACAATTAGATTACACTAAAAGACTGATGTTTCACAGTCAAAAAAGTTTTTATTTAAAATATTTACACTACTGTTATAACAAATATGATTGGTGGCACTAGTTGGAAAGTGGGCCTGGCACACACGCTGGCAGGCAGGCAACTGCGATTAAATAACACTAGCAGACTGATGTAAAAGTTTTTTTAATTTTTTTTTAACCAATGTTACACCAGATAGGAGTGGTGGCACTCAGGATGGAAGTAGGCACAGTATATGCTGGGAGCTTGACACACAGGCTGGCACTAGTGGCAGGCTGGCCTGGCAACTAAAATTAAATAACAATAGCAGACTGATGTGAAAGTTTTTTTTTTTTTTTTAAATTTACACTGATGTTACACCAGATATAAGTGGTGGAAAACAGAGCTATTAATCACAGTATATGATGTGGGCCTGACACACAGGCCTGATGGAAAATTAAATTAGATTACACTAGCAAAATGATGTAAAAGTTTTTTGTTTTTTTTAATTTACACTAATGTTACACCAGATATAAGTGGTGGAAAACAGAGCAATTAGGCACAATATATGCTGTGTACCTGACACACAGGCCTGATGGAAAATGAAATTAGATTACACTAGCAAAATGAGGTAAAAGTTTTTTTTTTTTAAATTTACACTAATTTTAAGCAGATATAAGTGGTTTGACAGAAGAATTAATCACAGTATATGCTGTGAGCCACAGGCTGACAGGCAGGCAAATGCAAATAAAATTACCACAAAAAAAAAAAAAACGACTGAAGTTATAGCCCTAAAAAGGGATTTTTGGGCTGAAGTTCTAGCCCTAAAAAGGGCTTTTTGGGGTGCTGTCCTTACAGCAGAGACTAGATGAGTCCTTCAGGACTGTAGTGGACACTAAATACACTAGCCTAGCTATCTATTTCCCTATATTATCAACAGCAGCAGCACTAAACCTCCTCTCACTAAGACAGCAGGATCATTATGACTCTAAAATGGCTGCTGCCCAGTAGCTGGGAGGGTCTGGGAGGAAGTGTCTGCTGCTGATTGGCTGAAATGTGTCATCAGACTGTGAGACACAGGGTCAAAGTTTCATCAATGATGACTAATAGGGGGCGGATCGAACATCGCATATGTTTGCCCACCGCGGCGAACGCGAACAAGCTAAGATCGCCGGGAACTGTTCTCCGGCGAACAGTTTGCGACATCACTAATGTACACACATAGATACATACATATACCTATTTAGACATTTATTTGAATGCATATACTGTATATGTTAAAGCCCTTTGCAGACCTTTTTGTCAAACACCTTATACCATTTATCTATGAGTCCTTATAGCTTTTTAAATAATTTTTTACCCGATAATGTTTATATGAGTGTAACTGTACTTTTAAGTGTAGTTATGCTGTGTTTAATGCAATTTTTGTCTTCCCCTACCCTCTGCGCAAGCTCTCAGGTCATGCTAACCCGACAAGCATAAATTGCATTTCTGCTCGAGCCAACACGTGTACTTTCAACTTGTAATACAGGTGATATTCATGAAAAAAGCAGAAAAGTCCAATATTGCTTGTGTGCAAATGATTGTGCTCCACTCATAATCTAGCACTAATCATACAAATCCAATTAATTGGATTTTGCTTTTTATGGATTAACCATATAAGATTATTGTATTCCTGTCCAATCTCCCCTTTCTTTTTGTGCCAGAAAAGCAGTGGAAATAATAAAAAATATATTTGCTTTTGTAATGTAATCTTTTGAAATTTAATAAACAATTCTCTTTTTTTTTCTCAATCTATTTTTCTGAACTAAGTTGTGTGTTATATTATTCAATTATTATTTCATAAAGTTTGACAATTGAGATAATGTTTTTTTTGTGTTTGTTTTTTTTAGATTTCCATGCTTTTAGAATCATTTTTCTCCCCACCAATATTACTAGATTTATAAAATACATCTGAGTTTAAGATGTTCCGATTCTCTAATGCAATATTGGTTCTAAAGAGATTGATGATTTGAGTTTTATAGACTTTTGAAAGCCAGTAAGTGTTTTTTACCCGAAACCTTGTAAAAATTGTGTTCCAAATTAGCTTCCCCAGATTTAAAGGGATAGTCAACACCAGAATTGTTGTTGTTCAAAAAGAAAGATAATCCCTTTATTACCCATTCCCCAGTTTTGAATAACCAACACTGTTATAGAAATATACTTTTTACCTCTGTGATTACCTTGTATCTATGCCTCTGCAAACTGTCCCCTTATTTCAGTTCTTTTGACAGACTTGCATGTTAGCCAATCAGTGCTCACTCCAGGGTAACTTCACGTGCATGAGCTCAATGTTATCTATATGAAACACATGAACTAATGCCCTCTAGTGGTCAAAATGCATTTAAATAAGAGGCAGTCTTCAAGGTCTAAGAAATTAGCATATGAACCTCCTATGTTTAGCTTTCAACTAAGAATACCAAGAGAACAAAGCAAAATTGTCGATAAAGTAAATAGTAAAGTTGTTTAAAATTACATTCCCTATTTAAATCATGAAAGTTTTTTTGGACTTGACTGTCCCTTTAAATTTCAGATATGGCATTATACTACAACCCTATTTTACAATTACATTAGGTTTTATATAAGATCTATGCAATAACATGATATTCTCTAACCCTCTTCATACTCTTGACTATTTGACCTTGTTTCTTTGTGTTCTGTAGCACCCTTGAAAAATTAGGCATACTTAAATTAAAGGGATATTCCAGACAAAATTGAACCTCACATGGATGTATTTCAGTTTTGAATAAAAGCATTTTTGTAATGTTTTAGCAAAAATGCTTCTAATAAAAGCTATATAGCCATGCTATATTTAAGTATGCACCGTGCACCAGCATTTAAAATGCTCAGGGAGCCTAAGGTGCTTGTATTATCTGGTAATTACTCAATTTGTTAATTGCTGACATTTTGAGATAAAATATATTTTTTGGAGCTCTTCATATTTTTTTATGGTCATAGTAGATTTAAAGGCACATAAAACTGAAAATATTTCTTTCATGATTCAGATACGATGAATACAATTTTAAAAACTTTATTTAAGGAGCAGGAGTGCACTACTTGGAGCTAGCTAACTATCTGCTAGATTACGAGTTTTGCGGTATAAGTGAAAAAGCAGGGTTATGGCTCTTTTTCACTACTGCTGGTTTTACGAGTCTTGCAGGTATTTCTGTACCGCACACTTTTTTGGCCGTAACGAAACGTAACTACTGCAGCTTTCAAAAAGTCCTTTTTCAATGGGACTTCCACAGCACCGGTATTACGAGTTTGCCTGGGAGACCAAAAAGTGAGTGGTACAGCCTATACCGTCAAGATCCGTACCGTAAACTGAAAGTCAGTAGTTATGAGTTTTACGCTACAAAGCTGCAACATAAAACTCATAACTAAAGTGCTAAAAAGTACACTAACACCCATAAACTACCTATTAACCCCTAAACTGAGGCCCTCCCGCATCACAAACACTAAAATAAAATTATTAACCCCTAATCTGCCACTCCGGACATCACCGCCACTATAATAAAATTATTAACCCCTAAACCGCCACACTCCCGCATCGTAACCACTAGTTAAATATTATTAACCTCTAATCTGCTGTCCCTAACATTGCCGCAACCTACATTACTGTTATTAACCCCTAATCTGCTGTCCCTAACATCGCTGCCACAATACTAAAGTTATTAACTCCTAAACCTAACCCTAAGTCTAACCCTAACACCCACTAACTTTAATATAATTAAAATAAATCTAAATAAAAATTATCATTAACTAAATAATTCCTATTTAAAACTAAATACTTACCTGTAAAATAAACCCTAAGCTAGCTACAATATAACAATATAACTAATAGTTACATTGTATCTATTTTAGGTTTTATTTTTATTTTACAGCTAAGTTTGTATTTATTTTAACTAGGTAGACTAGTTAGTAAATAGTTATTAACTATTTACTAATTGCCTAGCTAAAATAAATACAAATTTACCTGTAAAATAAAACCTAACCTGTTTCACTAACACCTAACATTACACTACAATTAACTAAATTACAAAAACAAACACTAAATTACACAAAATAAAAAAGAAATTATCAAATATTTAAACGAATTACACCTAATCTAATAGCCCTATCATAATATAAAAGCCCTCCAAAATAACCCCCCCCCTAGCCTAAACTAAACTACCAATAGACCTTAAAAGGGACTTTGCAGGGCATTGCCCCAAAGAAATCAGCTCTTTTACCTGTAAAAAATTAATACAAACAACCCCCGAACAGTAAAACCCACCACCTACACAACCAACCCCCCCAAATAAAATCCTATCTAAAAAAAAACTAAGCTCTCCATTGCCCTGAAAAGGGCATTTGTATGGGCATTGCCATTAAAAGGGCATTTAGCTCTTTTCCGCCCAAACCCTAAGCTAAAAATAAAAACCCACCCAATAAACCCTTAATAAAAACCTAACACTAACCCCTGAAGATCGACTTACAGTTTTTGAAGACCTGACATCCATCCTCAATAAAGCAGCAGAAGTCCTCATTGAAGCCGGCAGAAGTCTTCATCCAAGCAGGCCGAAGTCTTCATACAAGCCGGCAGAATTCTTCATCCAGATGGCATCTTCTATCTTCATCCATCCGGCGCGGAGCGGCTCCATCTTCAAGACATCCAGCGCGGAGCATCCTCTTCAATCGACGTCTCTTCCAGAATGAAGGTTCCTTTAAGGGACGTCATCCAAGATGGCGTCCCTTTAATTCTGATTGGCTGATAGAATTCTATCAACCAATCGGAATTAAAGGGTAAAAAATCCTATTGGCTGATGCCGGCTTGAATGAAGACTTCGGCCGGCTTGAATGAAGATTTCGTTTCGTTGAGGATGGATGTCGAGTCTTCAAAAACTGTAAGTGGATATTCAGGGGTTAGAGTTAGGTTTTTTAAGGGTTTATTGGGTGGGTTTGATTTTTAGCTTAGGGTTTGGGCGAAAAAAGAGCTAAATGCCCTTTTAATGGCAATGCCCATACAAATACCCTTTTCATGGCAATGGGGATCTTATTTTTTTTTAGATAGGATTTTATTTGGGGGGTTTGGTTGTGTGGGTGTTGGATTTTACTCTTGGGGGGTTGTTTGTAATAATTTTTTACAGGGAAAAGAGCTGATTTCTTTGGGGCAATGCCCTGCAAAAGGCCCTTTTAAGGGCTATTGGTAGTTTAATTTAGGCTAGGGTTTTTTTTATTTTGGGGGGGCTTTTTTATTTTGATAGGGCTATTAGATTAGGTGTAATTAGTTTAAATATTTGATAATTTCTTTTCTATTTTGTGTAATTTATTGTTTTTTTTTTGTAATTTAGTTAATTGTATTTAATGTAATTGATTTAATTTTAGTGTAAGGTTAGGTGTTAGTGTAACTCAGGTTAGGTTTTATTTTACAGGTAAATTTGTATTTATTTTTACTAGGTAGTTAGTAAATAGTTAATGACTATTTACTAACTAGTCTACCTAGTTAAAATAAATACAAACTTAGCTGTGAAATAAAAATAAAACTTAAGATAGCTACAATGTAACTATTATTGTAGCTAGCTTAGAGTTTATTTTACAGGTAAGTATTTAGTTTTAAATTGGAATTATTTAGGTATTAATAGTAATTTTTATTTAGATTTATTTAAATTATATTAAAGTTAGGAGTGTTAGGGTTAGACTTAGGGTTAGGTTTATGGGTTTATAACTTTAGTATAGTGGTGGCAGATTAGGGGTTAATAAGTGTAGATAGGTGGCAGTGACATTGGGGCCGGCAGATTAAGGGTTAATAAGTGTAGGTAGGTGGCGGCGACATTGGGGCCGGCAGATTAGGGGTTAATAAGTGTAGGTAGGTGTCGGCGACATTGGGGCTGGCAGATTAGGGGTTAATAAGTGTAGGTAGGTGGCGGCGACATTGGGGGTAGAAGATTAGGGGTTAATAATTGTAATGTAGGTGTCGGCGATGTCGGGGGTGGCAGATTAGGGGTTAATAAGTGTAATGTAGGTGTTGGTGATGTCGGGGGCGGCAGATTAGAGGTGTTTAGACTCGGGTTTATGTTAGGGTGTTAGGTGTAAACATAACTTTTCTTTCCCAATAGGAATCAATTGGGCTGCGTTACGGAGCTTTACGCTCCTTTATTGCAGATGTAAGGCTTTTTTTCAGCCTGCTCTCTCCATTGATGTCTATGGGGAAATCGTGCACGAGCACGTAAAACCAGCTCACAGCAGCGCTGGTATTTGGGTGCGGTATGGGGCTCAATTTTGCTCAGCGCTCACTTATTGCCTTCTAACGCTGGGTTTTTGCAATCATGTAATAGCAGCACTATAGGGAGGTGAGCGGTGACAATAACTTGCAAGTTAGTACCGAGCCGGTCTTACCGCAAAACTCATAATCTAACCGTATATGAGTAAGTCACTGAAAAGAGGCATTTATGTACAAGTATCATTCATCAGCTAGCTCCCAGCTCCTAAGCCTACCTAGGTGTACTATTTAACAAAGGATACCAAGAGAATGAAGCAAATTCGATAACAGAAGTAAATCGGAAAGTGTTTTACATCTGCATGCTCTATCTGAATCATGAAAGAAAATGTTTAAGTTTCATGTCCCTTTATCAATTAATTGATATATAATTGTTAGGCCTCCTTCTTTCCAAAAATTAAAGTCTTTTGATCAATCTCTGGAATAAATTTAGGATTGCCCATTATATTAAGCAAAAGTTATAACATAAAAAGTAAAGTAAAATTTACTTTTATCACCAATTTTGCTTTGTTCTCTTGGTATTCTTAGTTGAAAGCTAAACCTAGGTAGGCTCATATGCTAATTTCTTAGACCTTGAAGGCCACCTCTAATTTGAATGCATTTAACAGTTTTTAACCACTAGAGGGCGTTAAATTCATCTGTGTCATATAGATAACTTTGCGCTCACGCACATGAAGTTACCTAGGAGTAAGCACCGATTGGCTAAAATGCAAGTGTGCCAAAAGAACTGAAACAAGGGGGCAGTTTGCAGAGGTTTAGATACAAGGTAATCACAGAGGTAAAAAGTGTATTATTATAACTGTGTTGGTTATGCAAAACTGGGGAATGTGTAATAAAGAGATTATCTATCTTTCTAAACAACAACAATTCTGGTGTTAAATGTCCCTTTAAGCAAATATTTCTCTAAATCAAGAGAAGTAAAATGTGATAAAGCTAAAAGTCATTCTATGTCTGGAGGGGCCAATGTTGCTGCTTAAACCGAAGTTGCAAATTTTCTTAAACTTAATCAAGGTTTGCTCTTATCTCATAAGAATTTTTTAAATTTCTTATTTTATTAATTTTTCAGAGTGTTAGCAGAGAAAATACATTTGAAATGGTTACTACATTTTAAGGTTCCATGAAATGAAATATGGCTTATTTTTCTTGTCCAATAAAAATATCTGGAATTTTTAAAAATGAATATTAGGTAAAAATGATTTTGTTGTTTCATTTAAATAAGGTACTCCAGAACAAATTCAATATTTACAGAGGATTATCTGTTGTTTTAGTTATTGTAAACAAAACAATAGTGTAATAAATTATTTTCTTTGAAAGTACAAGTTTATTCATTTGATAGTTACACATATAGATCAATTAACAAAGCTCTGAAGTACTACCATTTTTAAATAACATCAAATGAGTTTGGTGCAAGACAGGGGATTCAAATCAGACAAACACTGGCTATCCATAAATAAAGCCAACATTTAAAAGAAAAAACAACCTGGTCTGACTTTGAAATGAGCCATCTTTAGCTAACCTGTCCAAAGTCTTGTGTTTTTAATCTGATAAAATGTGAAACATTTTCTAGGTTTCACCGAGTTACCACTAAGTAAAAGCTGTATAACTTTAAAATAAAACTAAGAGGAGGTACATGTTTATAAAATATAATACCTAGGTGTATATTACATACTTAAGTACAACACCCACAAAACGGTTGGTATATTCAGCCCAGAAACATCAATTATTTTTTTTAAAGCACTTTAATATGTTTTAAGATATTTATTTAGAGCAATGTTTCTTTCAATACAGATATAAATGAACTACTACACTACCCAAACAATCACTGTGAAGACTGTAGTAGCATTAGACTTCTGAAATCTGCAGTGTGCACCTCAGCCTCTCAGGGGAATTGAAGAAAATCAACATTTTGAGAACTAAACTTTAGAAAAAGGGGCAAGTGAAAAACAAATAATATATATATATATAAAGTAAGGCAATCTTTGATAACATGTCTGTTACCCTATGTTGTCTGAGCTCTGAAAGATATATGATTTTTCAGAGCATTTTGCTAGATGTGATAGAAAGATCTTTTAAAAACCTTATACAACCTCAGTGTGATCTACTATAATGTACCAAAAGGTAAGTTGCACTAAATAATAAGAAACATTAGCAGTTTCACATTTCAAGTGATATGGTCTATTTTGTCTCTGTATGCAAATTATCTTAATTTACCCATGTCAGTCTATGCTGAATAGCCAAACTCATGATTCTAATAAAGAGTTATAAATATTTGAGAAATCAGGTTTAAAATAGAGCTGTAAATTAAATTGAAACCATGTTTGCACTACATTGCAGCCATAATTTAATACAAAGCAGTTGTGCCCTTCTTCAATAGTTTATTTGCCCAGTTTGGTAAAATTGAGCTTCATATAGCATAGCTCCTAATGTGTTTATAGTAAAAGTGAGACTGGGGGGGACTTCCGGTGGGACGGGCTTGAGTGTTTTTTGCAGATTTCAGCCTCAATTTTTGCCCGAGCCTAACTGCCCTTGACAGTCATCGTGTCTGGGCACTGAAGAGGCAGAAATAGAACAACTTTCCCCCACGGAGGTCCGTAAAGAACATTGGCTCTCTTGGCGGGAGTGACGGCGGCCATACTGGCGCCTTAAAGTAGAGAGGAACAGAGCTGTGTACATTGCCGCGGGACGAAGCAGACATAGTGGATCGGCCAAGAAAAGGGATTACTGCGGCTGCAATAAGTGCCGCTTGTAGCGGTAATATCGGAGGAGGTTCCGGAGGAGCACATTCGCACATCCAGACTCCCAGGATGCACTGCAGTACCGGAGATCGGTGGGGAACTCAGCGATAAGCATCAAGGGGCCCTGCAGACTCGTCCCATGCCTTGTTGCCACCTAAGAGACAAGCATCGACACCCAACCTGGATTTGGGTCAAATCTTGGCAAGGAGCTTTCCTGGCCTACACCTAGGCACTATCGGGCCAATGAGGACACATGGATGGTGACGACTTTCACGGTGGCGGTTGGTAAGCCTTTAGCACAGCCTGATTTAAAGTCCCTACGATTCAGTGCCACCTTGCTGGTTCAATATATTGCACTGGGGCCCCCCTGACTCTTGGGAGTATTGAGACTTGGAATAAATAAGAAGGCCCTAAGCCTGGGACACACAGTTAAGGGTGCCCCCGCAGCATTCATAATATGACTGGGAAATAACAATATATTGTATAACTGTGGCGTAGCCACGTGGGAGGGCCTCCAGCGTTTCTTAACCACATACTACTGAGGCCTTTACTTGGGAGCTACTAAAATCCGGCTACATCAGAATTGAAGTGTGATACAGTTATTTGTGGTTGCAGATCCCTGCTTGTGTATAGCCTTGAAAGAGCAAGCTTTGTTTTTTATCACCCCCTAAGGATTGTCAGCAGCTGCAGGTGCCTGTGAGGCAAAACAAAGTATTAGAGTGGGGGAGCATAAACTCTCTTGCTAAATTAAAGACTCACTTCTCTGCTCAACTGGTGATATCTTACCCTATACAAGGGCAACTCTGTTTACCATACTATGGGACCTTGACTCAGTTGTTCTGGGGCCACACAAGTGGACGAAGACTGAAAAGGACCTTTGATTACAAATACTTTTGATGGGGTTGATGTATCTAACCTTCCCTTTATTTCCTACAGGTGTACTTGTTAAATTGTTGTTTTAACAGGAAGTGTGTTCTGCTAGCCCTTATATTTGTGGTTGTACGGGTACATCTGGGGGGAATTTCTGGAACCAGTTACTCTTTTGGCAATAAGTTTGATGCATGGTGTATCCTAAAATATAGTTGTGTGTGTGCATGGAGAAATATCTCATACCAGACCCAATGGCGAACCGCAATAAGACTGCTGAGCGTAGAGCCAGGCAGGGCTCAGAAGCTGTAGCACAAGGGCATTCCTTTGAGGTCCAGCAAGACCACACTTTACTTGATCCACACCCTATAGTCAAGCAGATTTCCACCCTGTTTTTGCCCAAAATAGAGAACCTCCAAAAGGGAGTAGATACCCTGGCGGAGGAGATGAAACAATTCTCCACTAGAGTAACTGAGGCAGAGACCAGGATCTCTGATCTCGAGGACACGCAGGTTACCACCACTAGTAAATTAGAAGCCCTAGAAAAACACTTGCTGATCTTGCAGCAAAAAATTGACGACCTCGAGATTCGCTCGAGGCGCAACAATGTTCGCCTACTGGGGCTCCCTGAGTCTGTTAAACCAACGGAGCTTTTAAAATTTGTAGAAACTGTTCTCCCGACACTACTAGATATCCCACCTGATAAGTTAGCGGGGAGTGTTGAGCGGGCACATAGAGTAGGCCCAGAAAGACCCGCCATGGATCGCGATGCTCAGTCTCGCCCAATAATGATAAGGTTCCTCCATTTCCAAACTAAACTCATAGTTTTGAGGGCATATAGAAGAGTTGAGGACTTAACCTATGATAACTCCAGGCTCCTGCTGTTTCAGGACTATTCTGTAGACTTGATGAAAAGGCGTAGGGAATTCTCTGCGCTATGCTCCAGATTACACCGTGAAGGTAGACAGGCTTACTTGCTGTACCCGGCCAAATTGAAAATCTCGACCCCGAGGGGACCCAAATTTTTTGACTCGCCAGAAACGGCACAAGCTTTTCTAGAAGTAGAACGGGGAGGAATGAGCCCAGGGAGAGCAAGGGGTGGGGAGGGTTGAAGATTTTGACTCACTTGCAACGCTTATATTTTATCCATTATAATGTGTTAAATGGCTACAGTAGCCAAATCAAGAAGCTGGTGGCCCAATTCTTGGACACCCAGGTTGATATTATATAAGTTTAGATTGTGTATAAGTTTGATGTTTGAGTTTCTGAAAGTGCCTATAGTTAAAACACCGAGACTAATACCCAGCAATACGGGCCTCATCTCTTATGCAAGGTTTAACATATTGATGCTTATCCTGCTTATATTTATCTCTACTGAGATAGCTGAATATTGTATGTTAAAAAACATGGGTTTACCCACTGATCTTTTTATATTGCATTTACAATTACTACCAAGGGGCTGGAGCAGCCTTCCCCTGGCCCTGCAGCAGGGGCTCTTAAAATCTGGTGTACAATGTTCATTCAGCAACTTAGGTTGTAATAAGCTGCTCACTGATATATGCTGTGTTGATGTTTGGTTGACATTTTGTATCCTATTGTTCTTTTGTAGCTTGCAAGACCCTGTATGGCATTGGAGGACTGAAATTTATCAAGAGGTAGGTGACAGCGTGAAGACCCCCTTTCCCCCCTCTACCCTCCCCCACCCGGTTCCCTTTTTTTTTTTTTGTTTCTCACGGAGTATCTCACTTAATGCTATAATTTAATATATACTCCTGGAATGTAGGAGGTATCCACTCCCCTATAAAGAGAAAGACTATACTTACTCAATTGAGGAAAAAAAGAGCTGATGTCGCGTTCTTGCAAGAGACGCACCTGACTGACGTCGAACACGCTAAGTTAGAGATAGACTGGGTGGGTAAAGCTGAGTTTGCTTCATATAAGAGTGCTAGCCGAGGGGTGGCAATCTTGTTTGGGAAGAAACTAGACCTCATAGACACGACAGTGACTAAAGACCCAGAGGGCCGGTACCTTATTGTACAAACCACGATAGACAATAAAAAATATGTTCTATGTAATGTTTATGCCCCCAACCAGAGGGATAGGACATTCTGGGAAAATCTGATTGGAGTCCTGACTCCTTTTCTGGGCTCTGCCCTTATTATCGGAGGGGATTTCAATTTGGCTCCCAATCCGAGGTGTGACAGGCTCAGGGACGCATCTAGGGTGGCTCCTGGAACGCTAATTACATCGGACTGTAAATTTGAATTTGAAATTTTTCAAGCTCTGACTGCCTCTCTGGATGTTGTCGACATCTGGCGCAAACTTTATCCGGATGGAAGAGACTATACATGTGTCTCCCGGGCTCTGCCCTCGATGTCCCGTATTGACATGTTCCTGACCTCTAACTCTTTGATCCCACGGATCATAGATGCCAAGATAGGTGAGGTAATGGTGTCTGATCATGCCCCTGTGGGGCTCTTCCTTGATGCGGTAGATCCACCAAAACAGAGGCGAACTCTTAGGTTCCCACAATACCTAATCACTTCTCAGGAATTCCAGCAGTACATGGTTAAATGCTGGGATGATTTCCACTCAAACAATGCGCAACATCTGGCAACGCCTGAACTTTTTTGGCAAACTGCGAAGGTGGTGTTAGCAGGAGACATCTTGGCTTTTCTCTCCCGCAGACGAAAAATACATGCAGAAAGACTGGAAGCACTTAGTACCAGCTTAGCTACCGCCTACTCAACCTATCGCAATGGACCTTCGAGGTCACACCACCAGAAATATATTGCTGTCAAAAATGAGTATGACACTCTCCTGGCTTATCAGGCCTCTCAGACCCTTTTAAGGACCAGAGGTAAATATTACAGGTACGGTGACAGGTCAGGTAGGTTGCTGGCCTCGTTGGTCAATTTAAAAACCTCAAAACGCTTTATACCTGCTCTCAAAGAGGGTGATAAAGTGGTCAGGGAACCCAAGAAAATAGCAGAGGCATTCGCCTCCTATTACTCTCGGCTGTACACCAGTGACCAAAGCTGTTCTGAGGAGGTCCTGAGAGACTTCTGGAGCTCAATCCACTTACCACGGATCTCAGATGAGCAACTGGACAAACTGAACGCGCCTATTTCCAGGGAAGAAGTGGGTAAAACAATAGCATCACTAGCATTAGGTAAAGCGGCGGGCCCTGATGGATTGCCCATCGAATTCTATCGCATGCTGAAACCACAAGTAGTCCCAGTGCTGACAGACCTGTTCACGGCATACTTTTCGACGACTGACATGCCGTCCAGTTCTTTCTCAGCGGCTTATATTACTCTTATCCCTAAAGCGGGAAAGGACACTCTCCTCCCTGAATTGTATAGACCAATATCGCTGCTCAATGCAGACTATAAGATTCTCACGAAATTACTTGCGGAGCGCCTCAAATTCATCCTGCCAGATGTGATCCATGAAGATCAAACTGGCTTTATGCATGCGAGATCATCAGTAGTCAATATCCGACGAGTGTTACACTTGCTTCGGTATTTCTGGGATGGAAATCACAATGGAGTGAACAAATCGCTTCCGGAGGCCTTCCTGCTGTCCTTGGACGCAGAGAAGGCCTTTGATAGGGTGGAATGGAGTCATCTGTTTCATACTATGACCAAGTTCAATATTTCGGGCCCCTTCACGGCCTTCCTCAAAAACCTATACTCCTCTCCCGTGGCGAACATATGTGTAAACAATACGTTCTCCCCTAACGTGACTTTGGGACGAGGCACCAGACAGGGCTGCCCCCTGTCGCCTCTCCTATTCAATATGGCTCTAGAGCCTCTGGCAATCAAGCTGCGCCAGATCTTCCCAGGTATCGACATAGGAGGGGCCCCCCAACAATTGGCATTATATGCGGACGATATGATGTTGTTCGTACAGGATCCGAAGCTGCATATCCCCTCGATTTTGCAAACCTTGAGTGACTTTGGCTCCTTTTCGGGGTACAAGGTCAATATGCAAAAATCGGAGATTCTGTGGTTAAATAAAAAAAAAGGCAGTGTGCATGCATACCCGTTTGTAACGGCCTCTCGGAGTCTGACTTACCTTGGAATTCATATTCCTGTTAATCCTCATAAGATATACTCTATGAATCTAACCCCCCTGTGTGCCAAGCTTTGTAGCTTAATGAGAAGCTGGAAATCTCTCCCCTTGTCACTAGCGGGCAGGATCGGCTTAGTGAAGATGGTGGTTCTTCCCCGTCTCCTATACCCGCTACTTATGCTGCCTCTATTACTGACGAAATCAGATGTGAAATTATTGAATGTGGCAACACGACTTTTTGTCTGGAGAGGGGGTAAACCACGCATATCGGCTGACAAATTATCTATACCCTTCCTAAAAGGGGGTCTCTCCCTACCAGATTTTAAACTTTACAACTGGGCAGCGCTGATCCGCTTGGTTCTTGATTGGCAGGTGGATACACAACACTTCTATAGACCTACCTTGGAACGTGCAGCCCTTGGAGGTATCTCCCTGGCATATTTGCCACACATGGCGAAATCTGGAGCAGCTAAATTGGTAGGCATGAACTTGTTATATCGTGACCCTTTAAAAGCCTGGCACCAGGCACATAAATTCTTAAAAAAAAGCTGTCACAGCTCTGTCTTTCTTCCCCTCCATAATAATCAGGACTTCCCAGCGGGGCTGGATGTGAGACCCTTCGACTGCTGGGAGAAGCTAGGCCTGAAGTCGGTGGGATCCTTACTGGAGCCCCTAACTCGCTCGGTCAAATCTTTTTCTACGTTGCAAAGGGAGTTCAATCTTCCAAGGGCCCACTTTTATGCCTACTTGCAGACACGTCACTACTTGAACACACTGATTAGGGATAATCCGGACTTCTGGGATGGTTCCCCTTTTCGATTTACCCAATCCCTCTTTAAAATGGGCAGATTTTCCCTATCAGAGATATATCAAACTTTCCTACAGGATAGACTGACAAAAATACAGTTGTCTGCTGTGATGGGATGGGAGAGAGAGGGAATCCCGGGGATTACGGTGGAAGAGACCCGGAGGGCGTTAGAGAAGGTTAGAAAGGCGACTCTCTCAGTGAACCTCAGAGAGACCCAAACTAAACTTCTACATAGAGCTTACCTGACCCCTAAAAGACTGGTCAAATGGGTACCTAATTGCCCTAATAAATGCTCTAAATGCGCGGCAGAGGCCCCGGGCCTGTTACACTGTATATGGGATTGCCCAGTGATTAGACAATTCTGGCATCAATTGCAATACTGGATTAACAGGAAATTGAAGATCCCTATCTCCATCAGCCCCACAGATGTTCTGTTTCTAAATTGGGGTGCCCAATATAAACACTGTGACATAGAACTGACCATGACTATCTTACTTGCACGAAAGTGTATCCTAAATCACTGGACCAAGAGGACAAGACCTACTATAGCCTACTTTCGTAACATCCTGAAAACTCACTTATTTATAGAACAGGTTGACACCAGGGTAGATGTCGGTAATAGGCTTAACTTATTTCTAAAGAAATGGCGCAGACTGATTTTGACCTTTGAACTCCAGATCCAAAGACAGATTTTACTACCATTCCAACACTCTGAGATATTCTTGGAGAACTCCCTGAGGGGCGAGTGGGCACACATATTCTATCCGAGGAACTCCTAAAAACTGTATTTTTTTTTTCTCTCTCTCTCTCTCTCTCTCTCCCCCCCCTCCCCTCTTCACGCTGTTCACTACGTAGCATATTAAAAAGCTAGCTTGAGAGGTCCTATAAGTTCAGTTCTACAGGGTATGGGTGGGAATTCTAACAGTTTGGGTAAAGGTTAGGGGGGGAGGAGGGGTGGGGGTGTGGGGTGTTATAAAATATAAAAATCAGTGAGAGGTGAACACATTCGGGTTATATTCTTGACATAACCATGTTACAACCATTGGATGTATGACTATGTTACAAGATTAAGATATGACAATGTGCCCAACTGTGTTGGTGCTTGATTCTGATGTTCTTTTGATACCTGATGTAACTGTGTGTTTTCCTGTGTGATACTCTCAATAAAAAGAATTTAAAAAAAAAAAAAGTGAGACTGGGTGGTTAGAGTTGAATTTGAGTAATCGGGGGTGAATTATCATGGTCTATAACTGAGCTATCCTAAGGCAGACTTTGGGAAAATTCTGGGTGGATTAGAGCATTTCTTTTTGGGTTTTGGCTGTCCCATGTTTCAATGAAAAGAAATATAGGAAGGAGATCAGTGTGAAAAACTCAGATAACTAAGGCTCCTAACACAAATGATGGGATAATGGGGAGCTCTCAGATAGCAAGCATATGTTCAGATGTTTGGCATTCTTTGCTAAGGGTTATGGTGGACTTCTTGGACTTCTTCATACTTTACCTAGACTGCAATGGTCTGTGAAGATGTCTGGTCTACTTATTTAGAGTTTCCTTACCAAAAATTAGATACTTTACTGGCAAGGCCATTCATGTCATATTTTGGCCAATACAGAAAAAATTGCAACTAATTTTAAGGATATTATAATTTTAATTGATAATAACATTATTAATGTACTTGTGATGCTTTAAAATAATGTCATGTTATGATGGTGCGACAAATGTGGCAACCTTAATGTCATCTCTCAGTGGGACATGCAGAAAAGTCTTCTAATCAAGATACAGAGCTTTTAGTGTAAAATGATTTTATTAATTTAATTACATGATGGACCTTATGGGAATATTTTAAGAAAGCTAGGCCTTTAATAATAGTCCATTTGTGTTGTAAAGCTGTAATCAAAGTTATTTTAATATAAATCTCTATTTCATTCCTTTCCCTTGTATCTTGTTATCAACTCAAAATTGTATTCTTCAGCACTGTAATAAGCAAAGACTATGATTTACTCTATGTGGTCTTGTTCATAGGTTTATTTAATTTCTTAAAGGGACATGATACCCAAAAATTTATTTCATGATTTAGACAGAGTATGCCATTTTAAACAACTTTCCAATTTACTTCTATTATCAAATTTGTTTCATTCTCTTGGTATCATTTGTTGAAGGAGCAGCAATGCACTATTGGTTTCTAACTGAATACATGGGTGAGCCAATGACAATCGATATATATACCCTATCTGCAGGTCGACCCACCGTTGTCAGCTTCTTGGGTGCAAAGATATAGAGCAATAGCAAGACAAAAAATTGTACTCACAGGACTTCTATAAGGAATAACAAAGTTATATTTAATGGAACGTTTTCGGGTATACACTACCTTTCATCAGCATACCAATAATGAAGAAAATCACACAATATATAGTGGTAAACAACTCAATCTAATTCCAAACCTGTTTTGTAAAATTGTGGCTAATTCTAGGGGTATGATATTAGATACAACACCCAATCTCTCAAATGCTAATCCCAAATTGAGTGTATTATCCTCAAAAATGCACTCCAATTAATGACAAAAATCAAATGGGGGATGGGATAGCGCTACAGATAGCTGAGAGCTGATAATACAAATAGTTTATTAAACGTGGTTAAATACCAAAATACTGAATTGAGCAAGAATAAAATTGGGCAAAAATAGAATTATACCAAATAGATAGAAGTATATGTCCCTTATGAACCTTACTCCGGATATATACTATAACACATGTATATGTGTTTCTAATGAACCTTACTAATGATATATACTAGAACATTTATAAACAAGCTTGTATCTGTAATTGGTAAATATATGTTGAATAGTGTTAGAATAACTATATAAACAAGAGTCGTTTCTACTATTAATGTATTGTGATAAATAATGAAAAATTGATGTTATACAAGTGTGTCAAATAAATGAATAAATGTATCCAAAAAATAATTGTATCGAAAAAATCAAATTAAAATTTATTACATCTATTGATACAACTAAAATAAGATGCTGGCATCAATAAAAAACAATATAAGTGTGGTTCTAATTGTTACAAACTTTTGCAATCTCTTGTAACAAAAACATAAAAGAGTTAGACGATAAAACTGCAGCCCTTATTTTGACTCCGTAATGGTTAACCCAATAGCATGTGTCTGTACTAACAATGCTTTGTTAAACAGCGCTTGGTACAAATTTGTCTTTTTGAGACGCTTTTCCAAGAACAAGTGACCGAGTTCGGATTTTTATATATACAATGATACAGATACCTTCAATTATAGTCACTTAGTGTTTTTATATTTTCCTCGCTTGTGACTTAGTCTCCTGTCCGTTGTTTCAGCGTGTATGATTGAACGCTGCAGCAGTGTATCCAATCTCACTGTGGAAAAGAAGTTCTGGTTCCGGTTAAAAGTTCAGAATGAATCCGCTAGCAAGTATTGATAATACGTAAAGTATTCGTTGGCAAATTCTGGACACAACCTCTATGTTAGAGTTTAAGCAATAGGTGGGTAAGCGAAAGTAGGTCCTGGGACAGGGATTACACATATAGAGACTACTCGATACAGGATGTAGCTCAATGTACCTGCCCTATCTACTTCACTACCTCACCAGTAAATTGTAATCCAAATAGCTCAGAGTAAGCAAGTCTACGTGTTTCAGCCGCCAGGGGCCTTTATCAAGATGCTTGCTCTCTCCATTTTTAAGTTTAAATAGCAAGTGCCTTTTGTCCATTGGATTAGAACTAGCCTATAGGGCATAATCAATTATCTATGCATATTAGATCATTGGTCTATAATGAAGTGTATATATATGTCCTCAAATTATATTTGTTGTTCTCTATATGTTGTTCTCTATTCTTGCTCAATTCAGTATTTTGGTATTTAACCACGTTTAATAAACTATTTGTATTATCAGCTCTCAGCTATCTGTAGCGCTATCCCATCCTCCATCTGTTTTTTGTAAAATTGTGGCGCCAAACTAAAATGCTGGAACGCATACTTGTGTTCCACTGTCTCGTATACCCGGAAGTGCAATTTTTGTCTCAGAGGATGTGTGCAAGTTCACACAACATGGGGAGTCACTCAACCATCCACTTGTACATGGAACTCTATACCAGCAGTGGGTTACGAATGGCCATTTAACTAAAAGATAGGGTACTACAGACCAGGGGTGCATATTGTCACTCTGTATTTTGTACCCACCTGGACATACGAATACACATGCCAACAGTGGCAAAAATGCTACCGTACAACTGTATGATGAAGATACTTTGGTCCACTCTGGACTTAATATTTCCATGCAATAGTTTGATTCCCTTATGTGATTCCCTTATGTGTGTATGAGACAAGGGAATATATCTTATGTACATATTGATAATTTCTGATATTGGATAGATCATGGGTTCAACAAGATTTGACAAGATGGTGGCTATGAAATACCATGTTTCTCCTTGTATAGGGGGTGTAATTGCAAAGATTGCAAAAATAAGCATTTAAATTTAACCTATGACAGTAAACAGTGTAGTCTATAGGTGTTTCTTTTAGGTCTTTTAGTGTAAATAGTATTTTGTTAGGACAACCCTACTATCTGAGATGCACTAGTAGGGGGTGTGGTTTGAAAGGTATATTTAGGTATGTTCATGACCATTCTGTAGGTAGTAGTTTTGCAACACATAGGGAATACACATATATGCACCTTAAGGAAATAAGTTGCAAATTGCTGATATTTAATATTTTTGTGACGAGTATATGAACATACTACATGGGTTTTCACAAGAGATATTAAAAATAATTTTCATTGACATGGTACACTATAACACAATAGGTGGTTTGTTGGGTCACATGTATCTAGGAGATTGTGCTTACACAGGAGGTGCAGATATTATTGTGTACCATTGAATATAGCATCTATGGTATATAGGCTAATACAGGCTGACACGCAAGCAGTTCTTGTTGCCATGGTTACCAACACAAGCTGACTTAATTCACCACACATACATATGTTCTAATACACAGGGCAAGTATGTTTAGCATTTTGAGTTTATGTTTGAGTCACAATGTGAGTTTTTTGAGTTGACAAATTTGAGTTGACAAATAATTTGAGCCGCAGTGTGATATAGGACCGGAAGTGACGTAAGTGCACTTCCATGGTACATGAGACAGTGGAACGCAAGTATGCGTTTCAGCACTTTAGTTTGGCACCACAATTTTACGAGACAGGTTTGGAATGAGATTGATTTGTTTTCCACTATATATTGTGTGATTTTCTTCATTATTGTTATACAGTATATATATATATATATATATATATATATGCAACCACCAAATAACCTAGGTTTTTTGCTGCTCCTGAGCTTACCTTGACAAACATTTCAGCAAAGGATAACAAGAGAAGGAATCAAATTAAATAAAATAAATAAATTGGAAAGTTGTTTAAAATTGTATTCTCTTTCTGAATAATGAATGTCTAATTATGACTTTACTGTCCTTTTAATTAAATTATACTTTGATTTTAAAATCAACAGAAATTGTGTGTTATCAGCAAGTTATAAATAAGAATTTATTTTATAATAGCTGTTTAATAATCACCCAGAACTCATACTACCATAAAGCTCACAAGGTCTGGGGAATCTATGACTTTTTGCCCCTTTATCCAACTTAGATGGATGTATTGATTTTCTTGAAACAAATTATTGGGACCTATGTTTCTGTCCCATAATGTGAATAACCACAACTTTTGTTTTATTAATTTGCATTTTTTAATTAATACTAAGATATTTAGAAACTGAGTTCTATATATTTTTTTATCTATAACTACGAGTTTATACAGTATATGGTCAAGAAAACCTTGATCTAAAAAAATAATCATGTATATCAAAGACCAATCTTTAAAATGTTAAAGATGAAAATGGTGTAGATAAAAAAAGTAAAAAAGAACATTGAAATGATTACATAATATTTATTTTACATATATAATGTGTTTTATTATCTACAGAGCAAGTTTATTATCCTATCTAACGCCATAGCACTACCTGCAAAATATATCAGTGCTTTAGAAATAATATAAATGTATATTATAAACACACATATGTATACTGTTTTTATATATATATATATATATATATATATATATATATATATATATATATATATATAAACTGTATATATATATATACACACAAATATATACAGTGTATGTATAATGTGCATTACAAGTAGGGTTCACCCTGTTACAGCCTCATAAATGTTATCATCTACAGCATTACCTGCAAATGCATTTCACACAATTTAAATAGTTCCTGTTCAACATACATCAATTTTGAGTGTTGTTGTGGGCTAGTTTGTATATGTTTCTGAAATTTTACATAATTGACTATTCCTGAATAAAACAAAACATTTAAATGGTGAAGTCTTATATGGATGATAAAAAATGTAATTGGATAGTCAGTGTAATGTACAAAATGTGCAAATTCAGCAAAAAAGAAAATAAATAAAAAGCCAATATAAAAAGAACCTTCAAGAGAGTTCAGTTCACTACTGTACGACACTAAATCTTATAGTTTACCAACTCAGTTTTTTTTTGGTTTTAGGTAAAAGGAACCTTTGCTTCTATTCTTGATTCTTCAGAAATGCACGGGATAATTCAATTAAATTACACCATTTTATCTTTTCATAATCAGAACGGCTTCCTCTCTCTTTATGTTTACTTTCCAACAGCAGCTAACATCAAAATGTTTTCTGGAATGTTAGGGCTAAATAAGTTATGCTTAACTCAATATCTAATATAAATAGCCCCGGGGAATCTTAGGAATACAATGATAAAAGCTTGAGTTTCATTTTTAGCTTGCCACACTTTTCTGATATTGTATTTCTCTAATCACCAATCTTTATGTGCCTTCCTGACCCGGAGCTCTCTACCCAAATGACTATGTATTGGTATCAAAGGCTTGTGTCACTGCAAGAGTGAATGGCTTTTATTTTTTTCTTACAAAACTTCCGGTTCTCAGCATCTGTAAAGAATTAGTCCAAGTCATTTTTTTTCTTTTTGTTGCCTCCTGGTCAGTGCCCCATCCATTGGAAGTTACTTTTTCTCTAGTGAGGTCATTGTGGTCAGACTTAGCTGGACATGATAATTTGTGTGAATTTTCAAAATGTTTTCTTAAATTAGCCCCGTTTTTCAACCAGAGAGCTCTTACTGACAATTAAAGTGATTTTTTTTTTTTTGCTTTGCTCCTTTAAGTGGTTCTGTCAGTAAATATAAGGAATTATATATCCTGAAACAATACTAAATGGGAAGTAAATATTTACTTTACTAACCAGTTTATTTTATATACACAAATGTAAAAGTAAAATGCAACCAAACAAATTACATATTTGGATGTAGATAATAGTGGAATAGAGTTGTATCTTTATAGACAATACGTGCACATATAGTTTATAGGGGTATGGAAGTCAATAATATGCTGAGGGTTTATAGTTCCAGCATATTACTTCAATGCACTTTGAAATGCAAAGTTTCC
Source organism: Bombina bombina (assembly GCF_027579735.1). Lineage (NCBI taxonomy): Eukaryota > Metazoa > Chordata > Amphibia > Anura > Bombinatoridae > Bombina > Bombina bombina. Next base: position 333,427,278 of record NC_069503.1, read on the forward strand.
AAGTACCAACCTGAGGTTTACTCTTTGCATGCTCTTTCTAAATCATAAAATAAAAAAACAGAATTTATGTTTACCTGATACATTTCTTTCTCCTATGGTGTATCCGGTCCACGGCTTCATCCTTACTTGTGGGGATATTCTCTTCCCCTACAGGAAGTGGCAAAGAGAGCACACAGCAGAGCTGTTCACATAGCTCCCCTCAGGCTCCGCCCCCCCAGTCATTCGACCGACGGTTAGGAGAAAAAGGAGAACCATAAGGTGCAGTGGTGACTGTAGTTTACAAAAAATAAATTTAAACCTGACCAAAATGCCAGGGCGGGTCGTGGACCGGATACACCGTAGGAGAAAGAAATTTATCAGGTAAACATAAATTCTGTTTTCTCCTACATTGGTGTATCCGGTCCACGGCTTCATCCTTACTTGTGGGAACCAATACCAAAGCTTTAGGACACGGATGAAGGGAGGGAACAAGTCAGATAATCTAAACGGAAGGCACCACTGCTTGCAAAACCTTTCTCCCAAAAATCGCCTCCGAAGAAGCAAAAGTAATGAATTTGTAAAATTTGGTAAACGTATGCAGTGAAGACCAAGTCGCTGCCTTACAAATCTGTTCAACAGAAGCCTCATTCTTGGAAGCCCATGTGGAAGCCACAGCTCTAGTAGAGTGAGCTGTAATTCGTTCAGGAGGCTGCCTTCCAGCAGTCTCATAAGCCAACCGGATGATGCTTTTCAGCCAGAAAGACAGAGAGGTCGCAGTCGCCTTTTGACTTCTCCTCTTGCCAGAATAGACGACAAACAAGGACGATATTTGTCTGAAGTCTTTAGTTGCTTTTAGATAAAACTTTAAAGCACGAACCCCATCAAGATGGTGTAACAGACGTTCCTTGTTTGAAACTGGATTAGGACACAGAGAAGGAACAACTATTTCCTGGTTGATATTCTTATTGGAAACCACTTTTGGAAGAAAACCAGGTTTGGTACGTAAAACGACCTTATCTGTATGAAACACCAGATAGGGTGAATTACACTGCAAAGCAGACAATTCAGAAACTCTTCTCGCAGAAGAAATAGCTACAAAAAAACAAAACTTTCCAAGATAGTAACTTAATATCTATGGAATGTAGAGGTTCAAACGGAACCCCTTGAAGAACTGAAAGAACTAAATTTAGACTCCATGGAGGAGTCACAGGTCTGTAGACAGGCTTGATTCTGACTAAAGCCTGTACAAACCCTGAATATCTGGCATGGCTGCCAGACGCTTGTGTAACCAAACAAACAGAGCAGATATCTGTCCCTTAAAAGAACTAGCTGACAGACCTTTCTCCAATCCTTCTTGGAGAAAATATAGTATCCTTGGAATCCTAATCTTACTCCATGAGTAACCCTTGGATTCGTACCAGCAAAGATATTTCCGCCATATCTTATGGTAAATTTTCCTGGTGACATATTCACCAGGTTTGCATACCAAGTCCTGCGTGGCCACGCAGGAGCTATTAGAATTACCAAAGCCTTCTCCTGCTTGATCCTGGCTACTAGCCGGGGAGAAGGGGAAATGGTGGAAAGACATAAGCTAGATTGAACGACCAAGGCGCTACTAAGGTATCTACCAATATCGCCTTGGGATCTTTGGACCTGGACCCGTAACGTGTAGCTTTGAAGTTATGACGTGACGCCATCAGATCCAGATCTGTAATGCCCCATAGCTGGGTCAGCTGAGCAAAAAACCTCCGGGTGGAGTTCCCACTCCCCCGGATGGAAAGTCTGAAGACTCAGATAATCCGCTTCCCAGTTGTCCACTCCTGGGATGTGAATTGCTGATAGATGGCAGGAGTGATCCTCTGCCCATTTGACGATCTTGGATACCTCCCTCATCGCCAGGGAACTCCTTGTTCCCCCCCTGATGATTGATGTACGCAACAGTCGTCAAGTTGTCCGACTGAAAACTGATGAATTTGGCCTCCGCTAGTTGAGACCATGCCTGGAGCGCATTGAATATCGCTCTCAATTCCAAAATGTTTATCGGGAGAAGAAATTCTTCCCGAGACCATAAACCCTGAACCTAAGAGGCTAGCGTCGGTCGTGACAATGATCCACTTCGGTCTTCGGAAACTCATTCCCTGAGACAGGTGATCCTGAGACAACCACCAGAGGAGTGAGTCTCTGGTTTGCTGGTCCATCTGAATCTGGGGAGAAAAATCTGCATAATCCCCATTTCATTGTTTGAGCATGCACAGTTGCAATGGTCTTAAATGAATTCGAGCAAAAGGAACCACGTCCATTGCCGCAACCATTAGTCCTGTTACCTCCATGCACTGAGCTATGGAGGGTTGAGGAATGGATTGAAGAACTCGACAAGTGTTCAAAAGTTTTAGTTTCCTGACCTCTGTCAGAAAGATTTTTATTTCTACCGAGTCTATTATTGTTCCCAGGAAGGGAACCCTTGTGAACGGGGACAGAGAACTTTTTTCTATGTTCACCTCCCACCCGTGAGACCTTAGAAAGGCTATAACAATGTCCGTATAAGCCCTTGCTTTGTGAAAAGACGACGCCTGTATTAAATGACGTCTAGTTAAGGTGCTACTGCAATGCCTCTTGGCCTTAGCACCGCTAGAAGGGACCCTAGCACCTTTGTGAAAATTCTCGGAGCAGTGGCCAATCCGAAGGGAAGAGCCACGAACTGGTAATCCGAATGGTTTCCATTTGGAATGATGGAACTCTGAGTAATTGGTCTAGGATCCTTAAATCCAGAATTGGCCTGAAAGTTCCTTCCTTTTTGGGAACTTCAAACAGGTTTGAGTAAAATCCCAGTCCTTGTCCTGCTGTTGGAACTGGGTTTATCACTCCCATTTTTAAAAGGTACTCTACGCAATGTAAGAATGCCTGTCTCTCTATCTGGTCTAAAGATAAGCGAGACAAGTGGAACCTTCCCCTTGGAGGAAGGTCCTTGAATTCTAGAAGATACCCCTGAGAGACAATTTCTAGTGCCCAGGGGTCCGGAACATCTTTTGCCCAGGCCTGAGCAAAGAGAGAAAATCTGCCCCCTACTAGATCCGGTCCCGGATCGGGGGCTACCCCTTCATGCTGTCTTGGTAGCAGCAGCAGGTTTTTTGGCCTGTTTACCCTTGTTCCAGCCTTGCAATGGTTTCCATGCTGGTTTGGGCTGGGGTGCGTTACCCTCTTGCCTAGTGGCTGTAGAGGTAGAAGCCGGTCCGTTCCTGAAATTGCGAAAGGAACGAAAATTAGACTTATTTTTAACTTTGAAAGGTCTATCCTGTGGAAGGGCATGGCCCTTTCCCCCAGTGATATCTGAAATAATTTCTTTCAACTCTGGCCCGAATAGGGTCTTACCTTGAAAGGAATATTAAACAATTTTGTTTTGGACGACACATCCGCCGACCACGATTTTAGTCAAAGCGCTCTACGCGCCACTATTGCCAGAATTTTTCGCCGCTAATTTAGCTAACTGAAAAGCGGCATCTGTAATGAAAGAATTAGCCAACTTCAGGGCGTGAATTCTATCCATGACTTCATCCTAAGAAGTCTCCTTCTGGAGCGAGTTTTCTAATTCCTCAAACCAAAAAGCAGCTGCAGTGGTTACAGGAATAATGCAAGAAATTGGTTGAAGAAGAAAACCTTGTTGAACAAAAATTTTCTTAAATAAACCTTCTAATTTTTTATCCATAGGATCTTTGAAAGCGCCACTGTCTTCTATTGGTATAGTTGTGCGCTTAGCTAGCTTTGAAACTGCCCCCTCTACCTTAGGGACTGTCTGCCACGCGTCCCTTCTGGGGTCAACAATGGGGAACATTTTCTTAAATATAGGAGGGGGAACAAAAGGTACACCTGGTTTCTCCCACTCCTTATTCACTATATCCGCCACCCTCTTAGGTATCGGAAACGCATCAGTGTGTACTGGGACCTCTAAGAATTTATCCATTTTGCACAATTTTTCTGGGACCACCAAAGGGTCACAATCATCAAGAGTAGCCAGGACCTCCTTAAGTAGAGCGCGGAGGTGTTCTAGCTTAAATTTAAATGCAATGGTATCAGGCTCTGCCTGCTGAGAAACTTTTCCTGTGTCAGAAATTTCTCCCTCAGACAAGCCCTCCCTCACCGCCAAGTCAGATTGATGTGAGGGCACTACAGATAAATTATCCTCTGCGTCTACTTGCTCATTTTCTGTATTTAAAACTGAGCAATCACGCTTCCTAGGAAAGCTGGGAGTTTGGATAAAAATGCTGCGATAGAATTATCCATTACTGCTGCTAACTGTTGCATAGTAATCGCAATTGGTGCGCTAGATGTACTGGGCATCGCCTGCGCGGGCATAGCTGGTGTTGACACAGAAGGAGAGGAAAGCAAGCTATTTTCACTACCTTCAGCTAAAGAATCATCTTGGGCTATATTTTTAAGTGTGATTGTACTGTCCTTAAGCTGTTTGGACGCTATGGCACACTTCACACATAAATTTAATGGGGGAACCACCTTGGCCTTTGGACATACAAGAAGACTCAGACATGTTTAACAGACTTAAACAGAACTATAATGCAATAAAACAGACTTAAACAGAAGTATAATGCAATAAAAATTATTTTTGACAAAAACGTTACTGTCTCTTTAAATAATAAAAAAAAACACTTTTTTACTGAAATATCAAAAAAACCATGAAATAAACATCCGATTTTAATGAAATTTTCACCACAGAGTCTTAATGCTTTGAAAAGATTGCACACAAATTTTCAGATCAATTAACCCCTTAATGCACACTTTTTTACTGAAACATCAAAAAAACCATGAAATAAACATCCGATTTTAATGAAATTTTCACCACAGAGTCTTAATGCTTTGGAACGATTGCACAGAAATTTTCAGATCAATTAACCCCTTAATGCCCAAACCGGAGTTAATAACAGTTATTAACCAGTTAACACACTACAGTACTAGCCACAGATTTCACTGTAGCCTTTTACCTTTATTAGGGATTATTTTAGCAGGAAATAAGCCTCCCTGGAGTCTTTTATGATGCCTCTTGACTCCCCACATGAAGATGCATGGATTGCCTAGGCAAAAACAACTGCACAATTTAGGCCTAAAGATGAGTCCTCCTCCCCCTTCATTCTAGAGTGGAGGGGCCTTTCTGACTAGATTTAGGTGTCCAAAAAAGTGCCAGGCCGAAATTAAACCCCAAAAGTGTTTTAAAGTCTGAAAAAACACCTTATTTATAGTGAAAAACATGCTAAAAAGCAATCGATTTTAAAGCCCACAATAGTGTCAACCAGCATAGAGCCCTAAATATAAGCCATCATTTTATACAGAGTCTATTAGAAAAAAAAAAAATGGCTTAGCAATCCCAGAGGGAATTTCTGACAGTCTTCTAGCATTACATGGTCTTGTTAGAATAAATAAAAAACTACAACTAACACCACATACTCTTTACCACCCCCGTGGAGATGCTACTTGTTCAGAGCAGCAAAGAGAATGACTGGGGGGGGGGGGCGGAGCCTGAGGGCAGCTATGTGGACAGCTCTGCTGTGTGCTCTCTTTGCCACTTCCTGTAGGGGAAGAGAATATCCCCACAAGTAAGGATGAAGCCGTGGACCGGATACACCAATGTAGGAGAAATGGGGGTTTTATGTCCCTTTAAGCAACCATTAAATCACTTTTAAGATATCTACAATACTTTAAACAATATGCTTTGTACATATAATTTAAACATTGACCCCTAATCTGCTATAACTTAAAACTAACTGTAGAAGCTATGGCCCAAAACATAAATATTCAATATTTAAAATGATTCATTGTTACGCAGAATGCATAATGTTTAAATATTTGCATATAAATTAAAATGTAATTAATGTTGTTTCTTGTGTTTATTTTTTTTAATTAAAAACAGTATAATTAATATTATAGGTCTACACATCTGCATGCCGGTTATGTAAAAATATAATTTAATGATACTCACTAAAATATTGTTAGAGTAAGGAGAAAAAGAGGCGCCACATATGGTAATAACGTTTGCAACCAAGATCAACAATAGCAAAGGAGCCCCCCCCTTTGAAGATGGCTACTCACAAACACGGCAGCACAACCGGAGTGCCCAACTGAACTGTACAGGACCAAAAGAGTCGCCTGAAAGAATTGAGGCAATTAACCCACACGTCCAACATCAGGTCACGTGAAGGAGCACACCAATCCCCAAAGCGGGATCTCTCAAAGGATAGCAGTCATCCAAAGAACCGTGAGCCCGGGTACACAGGAGGGCGTCACACAGGAACCAACAGGATCAGGAAGATTAGATTGTATATAACGATTGATAACACAGAGCAAGTAACAGTAAAAAGTGTGGACTTTATTGGACACACTAAATATACAGCAACGCGTTTCTCAGCAGAAATAGGTGCTGTTTCATAAGGCTGTAAAGTTAATATAAAATACAAGCTCTATAAATAAAACATTTTGACCAATCGTGGAGCAGTGTCAATACACACCCCTCTTACGTCATAATGTTTTAACTCATTGCTACAATCAGTTCATATGAAGAAATATTAGAAATATATATACACATTTATTCACGTAGTACAGGTATGAGCAAGAGAGAGACGACTGGATCCAGAGGTGCTACAGAATAGTTATTGGAATGCAGCCAGGTCAATATTATATATGTATGTGTATATTTGTTCATCTGCTTTTGGTTTGACCATTTATTAGGCCTATCCCAACCAATATCCCATATTTCCTCTATGGGGATTTAGGTTCTCCATAATCACCCTATTTGATGCAAGGGACTCTTTACGTTAGGGAGCTCCACTCGCTCCTATCAGTAGATCCATAGTAGTTACAAGGTCTTTTTAGCTTCATTTGGGTGATTAATAGTGTTGACTATCATATTACACTTCTAAATGTTGATATGTATACACATACATCTTATTTACCCTTATGGGTATTCTGCCCCTTAGGACACTAAATACATAGAGATAGGTATTGGGACTAGTCCACCTACATTTCTAGTATCCATACTAATCTATACATATTAGTCCCTTATTGGTTTAAGAGGGTATTGTCCTGTACCACTAGAGGTCAATAATGGTGTAGTTATGTCAGTAGGAATCTTTTTATTTGAGCCAGCATTGTTTGAATATTGAGCCTTTTTCACCATTTAGTGTGACGTTATGAGTGATAATAAGGTTTTCCTTCTGTGGCACCTTAAAAGAACATTAAACCCAACTTTATTATTTAATTATTCAGATAGATAATAAAATTTTAAACAACATTCCAATTTAGTTCTATTATCTAATTTGCTTCATTCTTTAGATATCCTTTGTTTAAGAAATAGCAATGCACATGGGTGAGCCAATCACACAAGGCATCTATGTGCAGCCACCAATCAGCAACTTCTGAGCCTATTTAGATATGCTTTGCAGCAAAGGATAGCAACACAATAAAGCAAATTAGATAATAGAAGTAAATTAGAAAGTTGTTTAAAATTGCATGCTCTTTCTAAATCATGAAAGAAAAAAATTAAGTTTAATGTCCCTTTAACTCTATAGAGCACATAAGCAAGGGTCTGACTATGCTTCATTACTATGATAGGTATTTCAAAAATCTCCCCAATTCATTCATATTATATATAGTTCTGAAGTATAAGGTGATTTATTTTAATATTATAAAAACAGCACTTATTTTTAGATATTTTTATTTTGTCTCATGTGTACAATATTTCTAATATTTCTTCATATGAACTGATTGTAGTAACGAGTTAAAACATTCATTTATAAATGTATATATAATGTGATTTTTCAAGCACATGATGACAATTTTTTATATATTTATGCATATATTATGTTTTATTCCCAATGTAAGTCCTGTCATGGTCAGTGTCTCACCGGTTAGTTGATTAAGGCCTAATAAATTATAACTATCAGTAATCACCTACTCAACCCCATACCGGTGTGAGGGGTGGTTAGGAAATGAAGGCCTACAAAATACTAACTAACAATAATTGTCTAATCAACCCCCATACAGGAATGTGGGGGGGGGGGGGGGTTAGGAGCTAAAGGCTACAAAATACTAAATAACAATAATCACCTAATCAACCCCATAAAGGAATAGGGGTGGTTAGGAGATTAAGGCCTAAACCGTCACCTCCCAACGCTAACTATAACTACACTAACATCTAACCCCCCCTCTTAACTAGACCCCCTCTTAACTAACACCCCCTCTAACCTAACACCCCTCTAAACTAAACCCCTCCTCTAAACTAAACCCGCTAATTTACCAAAAATCTGTTACAGACAAAAAAAAAAAAAAAACTACAGTATCCAAAATAACAAAACATTATACCTAACACTAAAAGGGACACTGAACCCAAATTTTTTTCTTTTGGGATTCAGATAGAGCGTGCAATTTTAAGCAACTTTCTAATTTACTCTTATTATCAAATTGTCTTCATTCTCTTGGTATCTTTATTTGAAATGCAAGAATGTAAGTTTAGATGCCGGCCCATTTTTGGTGAACAACCTGGGTTGTTCTTGCTGATTGGTGGATAAATTCATCCACCAATAAACAATTGCTTTCCATGGTTCTGAACCAAAAAAATAGCTCAGATGCCTTCTTTTTCAAATAAAGAAAGCAAGAGAACGAAGAAAAAATGATAATAGGAGTAAATTAGAAAGTTGCTTAAAATTGCATGAAAAAATATGGGTCCAGTGTCCCTTTAAATAAATTACAATAGCCCTTAAAATGGCCTTTTATAGGGCATTGCCCTAAAGCGATTTTATCTCTTTTGAAAAATAAATACATTTTCAAAACCCTCCATCTTCATTAAAATAACCCCCATCCCCCAAAATAACTAAATCTAACTAAACCTAGGCTAGAAAAGGCCCGCCGAAGTCCGCTTCCGCCATCGTGAGCCGGGATAAAGGGGGGCCTGCCAAAGATGAAGATTGCGTAGCGGAGGCGTCAGAAGATGCTGCCGAAGTCCTCCACCGCAAAGATGGCCCAACTTTGGATCAAGAGGAGCTGGATTTCCTATCAATTGTGAGTACCACTTTTGGGATTAGTTAGGGCTTTTTTGGGGTGGGTTTTTGATTTTTAAAAATAGGGTTTTTCATTTTAACTTTCCTTTTCTAGCCTAGGTTTTTTTTTTAGTTAAATTTTGTTATTTTGGGGGGTGGCATTGTTTTAATGTAGATGTTTTTTTTATGTTGTTTTTCAAAGACCTAAAATCAATTAAGGGCAATGCCCTACTAAAGGCCCTTTTAAAGGCTATTGTAATTAATTTAAGTGTTGTTTCTAACCAGTTACAACCATGTACAACCCTTTATATTTTACTAACATATATAATTTATAAAAATGCATTGTTGTTTATACATGGGCAGTAGAAGAAAGTGGGTGCTTCTCTCTTGGCCCCTTTTTTCTCTAACAACCTAGATGAACAAGCCTGCATCACACAGTGAAATAAAAGGTGCTTTCTAAGGGGCCGATTATCTAAACCTTGCCAGATCAGACATGGTTTTTCACATATTTATCTGTATATATATATATATATATATATATATATATATATATATATATATATATATATATATATTTATAATGTTCTGCCTTCGCTGCGCAACTTATCCCCTTCGCTGGGCTAGTTCTCATGCAGTGTCTGACGGCATGAGAATAAGGCTCCCATTTGCGTGCGCTGGTATTACTCAAGCGCAAGCAATATTTTGAGCTCAACTCGTAATCTGGCTAACTCTTTACACTAAAATTGTCCAACCTAAAGTATGTCTATTTAGTACTTAAGGTGCACATCAAAATAAACTTCTGATTTTGTATACTTTACTGCTTATTTTATAGTTTGGTAGTATAGCCTTAAAGTAAAGGTAAATACAAACGCTCTATTCTTAAAAATTAAATATATCAAGGCAAATAAATAATATTTCTAAATCTTAATATTACCTGCGATATCCTATGTTATTCTCATCTACTCGGCTATCCGAAAAACAACCCGTCAATTTTTTTTAAAAAAAACAACGATCACGTTGTGCAGCCATCCAATTGATTCTCTGGCCGTTAGGCGGCCGTCAATTTACGTCATCATGGTCTGGTTTGTGATGCGCATGCGTAACAGTTTCTAAATTGCAGTTCCCAAGCGCGCGCGTTCACGCTTCACGCATGCGCATTATCCCCAATCCGGTTGTGATACTTACAAGGACTTCACAATTGACAGAAACGAACGATCTAAAAAAAAAAAGAACCAGTCTCTATGTTGGCAAATATAGTATTGAATGAATCTCGTTACTCATTCAATACTATGTTGCAAAGTATTGACGCATGCGTAGTATAGAGCAGCAGCCGCGATTACCACATGCGCAAAGATGACAGTCTAAAAATGATGCGCATGCGCAGTTAATCGATGCTCGATGTGCACAAGCTGAGTATACACGTATAGAGCGGTTGTGACCGCTCTATACGTCACGGTATCCTAAACCAGGAAATAGTGAATGGGAGGAGAAACGGAAAGGAAGCGTAAGAAAAATATAGATATAAAATTACATAAATCAATAATGTTTTTTAAAAAATAAAGCTAGTGACTTGATTTAAGTTACTAAAAGGGTTGTAAATAGGATTGATAAGTACAAAAACTTTACCTTCACTTTAAACACATTTAACTATGTCCTATCTAAAACACCACCTTAAAACCTATTGAGAAACCACTTGTGATAGGAGATTCAACAGCAGCATGTAGCTTGGGATGGAATAGGTTGTTATCTAGGATAAAATACAAGAACCATAGCTGTAACATCAACTCTGGCTATGCAGGGAGTCAAAGAATCAATAAACACAATTGCTGAAGAACAACAGATACAGTCAAGTATGTTATTAACTCATTTTATTTGTATTATATATATATATATATATATATATATATATATATATATATATATATATATATATATATATATACATGAAAATCAGAATATAATTAAATTTTTGTGTTTGAATATATTTCTTGTATTTTTTTGAGGTGACATAGATATTAACAAATGTTAAAGGGACATAGTATTCACAGCTAAACATGTACAAAATACCTATTGCATGAAAAAAAAGGGAAGTGTATATTTGTAATCAACTCATACCTAGGAATGTGTAGCTTACAGGAGAACACAGAAAAAGAAAGTTTATTCCGCACTGGAACAACTTTAAAAAAAAAATCAAAGCATTTTAATAATATCATTTGAAATACTAGATGGAAGAATAAAATGTTTTGATTACAATGTTCCTTTAACTGCTGACCTCCAACCTTTAATGTATGCATGTCTATATCTCTATAAATACATACTGTACATCAAACAATATAAAAAAGTTTGGCTGACATTATCTATACTATAATTGCGTTTGTAATGTCCGTCGCCATCGGCAGTTGCGCACGCATCCTCAATGGAATGTTGGCAGTGCAAGGCAGCCAACAGAATGTTGGCTGAGCATGCAGCCAAAAGAATTTAACTGGATGCAGCAAAGCTGCATCCAGGTGGATTCCGAAAAAAGGTGGATTATTTCACAACCCTGTCATTTTCGGAATCCACCATTCCAAAAATGTCAGGGTGGTGCCACCCTGCCATTTTCGGAATCCACCGGGATGCAGTGAAGACAAACGGAGCATTACAAAACAAAAACACTGCCCGCACAAAGTATAAAAAAAAAACAGAACCTCCCACACGAAGTATTAACACATACACCGCAAACCCACACATCACAAAATAATAAAGTAATTAACCCATTAATCCCTTAACCGTCAACCACCCACATTGCAATAAACCAAATTACCCTATTAACCCCTAAACCGCAACCCCCCCACATCGCAATAAACCTAATTAACCTATTTACCCCTTAAACCTCCAAAACCCACAACGCAAATAACTTAAATTAAATTGCTAACACCCCCCCATATTAACACAAATTACCTAAACTAAAAAATACTAAAGTTACAAAAAATAAAAAAAGCTAAGATTACAAAAAAATTAAAAAAAGGCTAACATTACAGAACATAATTTTTTTTTACCAAAATTTACAAAATTAAACCTAATTCCTATGAAAATAAAAAAGCCCCCCAAAATAAAAAAACACCCCCTAATCTAAGAATAAACTACTTTTGCAGGGCATTGCCCCAAGATAAACAGCTCTTTTACATTCAAAATACACAAAGTCCCCCCTAACAGTAAAACCCCCCACCCCAAACCCCCCCAAAATAAAAAACCTAAGACTTAAAAACCTAAACTACCCATTGCCCTGAAAAGGGCATTTGTTGGGTATTGCCCTTAAAAGGGCATTTAGCACTTTTACAAAATGCCCATCCTAATCTAAATAAAAAAAAACCTAAGTCTAACCCCCAGGTTGGTACTCACTGTTCCTGAAGTCCAGCGGAGAAGGTCCTGTCCCATGCGGTGAAGTCTTCTTCCAAGAGGCGACCTCTTCTTTCTTCTTCCAGGAACAATCCGGAGCGAAGGGCAGAGCTGAAGAACGATGACCACGGAGCTGAAGACCGGCGACCCTGGAACTGAAGCCCGGCAACCCTGGAACTGAAGACCGACGACCACGGAGTCATGGAGTGTGGAGGATCCTCTTTGTACGATCGCCGCCATACACTGAATAGTGAATTCAAGGTACGCGATTAAAGATGGATGGCGTCCCTTGAATTCCTATTGGCTGATTTGATTCTTCAAATTCAAATCAGCCAATAAGATGAAAGCTACTCAAATCCTATTGACTGTTCAAATCATCCAATAGGATAAAAGCTACTGAAATTCTATTGGCTATTCAAATCAGCCAATAGAATTTCAGTAGCTCTCATCCTATTGGCTGATTTGAATAGCCAATAGGATTTGAGTAGCTCTCATCTTATTGGCTGATTTGAATTTGAAGAATCAAATCAGCCAATAGGAATTCAAGGGAGGCCATTTTTAATCGCGTACCTTGAATTCACTATCCAGTGTGCGGCGGCGATCGTACGCTGTGGATCCTCCACGCTCCATGGCTCTGCGGTCACCGGGCTTCAGTTCCAGGATCGCCGGTCTTCAGTTCCAGGATCGCCAGTCTTCAGTTCCAGGGTCCCCGGTCTTCAGCTCCAGGGCCCCCGGTCTTCAGCTCCACGGTCATTGGTCTTTAGCTCCGCCCTCCGCTCCGTGCCGGATGTTCCTGGAAGAAGAAAGAAGAGGTCGCCGCTTGGAAGAAGACTTTACCGCATGGGACAGGACCTTCCCCGCCGGACTTCAGGAATGGTGAGTACCAACCTGGGGGTTAGACTTAGGTTTTTTTTTTTTTTTTTATATTTTTATTTAGATTAGGGGTGGGCATTTTGTAAAAGAGCTATTTATTTTGGGGGGTTTGGTGGGTGGGGGTTTTACTGTTAGGTGGGACTTTGTGTATTTTGAATGTAAATGAGCTGTTTATCTTGGGGCAATGCCCTGCAAAAAGCCCTTTTAAGGGTACTGGTAGTTTATTCTTAGAGTAGGGGGTGTTTTTATTTTGGGAAGCTTTTTTATTTTCATAGGGATTAGGTATAATTTTTTAAACTTTGGTAATTTGATTTTTTATGTTCTGTATTGTTAGCATTTTTTTATTTTTTTAATCTTAGCTTTTTAATTTTTTTGTAACTTTAGCTTAATTTAAATTTAGGTTTAATTTTTAAATTTTGGGGTATTTTTGGGAAAATTCTTTTTTTTTTAAATACAAATGCCGTTTTTTACTGTTAGGTTTATTTATTTTGGGGGGTGGTGGGTGGTGGGTGGTGGGTTTTACTGTTAGGGGGACTTAGAATTTTTGGTAACTGCAAAAGAGCTGTTTAACTTAGGGCAATGCCCTACAAAAAGCCCTTTTAAGTTCTATTGGTAGTTAAGCATTAGATTAGGGGGTGTTTTTATTTTGGGGGGAGCTTTTTAATTTTCATAGGGATTAGGTTTAATTTTTTAATTTTTGATAATTTGTTTATTTTTTTCTGTAGTTCAATTTTTTTTAATTTTTTTTGTTAACAACACATAGACTGCCCTCTGGGCAGGCTTACCAACTAGTACATCATAAATATAACCTTACTTTGTAGATATAAACATTATTTAAATGTTTATTTACTTCTCCATAACATTCATCTTTTATATACCATGGTAAAGTTAAAACATATATTTTAACATAACATCTAGGTGATGTTTCAATAGTCACATATTTAAATTATTTATTATTTTTTACAGGATCCTCTATATAACTATTAAAAAGACCGGGGTGTTCAGGATGAGCAAAAGGATTACACAATTAAGGAATTAAGACAGAACACATGATCATATCTGACTTTACTGGAGGACGATGGTGACTTAAGTGACCTTAAAATAAAATCAATGTCTAGCATCAGACAATAGAAGCACCCTGCTCCTTCTGGAAACAAATATCAGAGTGTTGTTATGCACAGCCAGTGCAAGCTGTCTCATCACCACACTATGCACCACTCAATACCAGAGTTCAAGATTTGGCACCTCCACCTAGAGCCAACCATACAGCCTCTGTCTCCACCTTTGCTTCCTGGACCTATAGTTCTGCTGCTAATAGTACAAGCACTGCCTGTTTGCCCACTAGATCACCATCAATTGACCCTGAACAAGTTGCTACACTAACTGCTGCTCATGCCCCCCTGCTCCCACCCCATGTGAGCTGTCTTTTAAAGTAATGAAAATTAAGGTCCAAGAAGTTTGAAGCAAACATGAGTCTGTTAGCTATTGAGGACAATCTAAGTGCAGATTGGAAGTAACAAATAGAGCACATAGCCATTAGCAGTTGTGTTCAGGGAACAGTGGGGCAATAAAGTCTTACATTTTAAATAAATCTACTGGTATCACTGTGTTGACATCAACCTCTCAGTAGCCAACCCCACTTCCTACATCTGATAATGGCCTCTTGTTCAGTATAACCAGCTGAGCATCCAACCAGGCATATAACTAATAGTCTCTCACCCTCCTGAAATATCAGTTTCCAGAAGAGCTTAAGAAGATTTTTTTCCATTTTTTTTATAATCTGTTAACATTTTATTGGTTATCATACAGTGGCCTAAAGTGATGCATCATTATAAATCTGTCAATTATTTCTGTGAAATGTTTACTGTCACTCGCATATAACTAAACTGCAAATCTTTTTTAAACAGTTTGCTTGCCTCTCAGTCTAACTCACATGCCATGATTATAATACTGTTGATCCATTTATATAATGAATTGCATTTATTTGTTTAATAAATAATTACATATTTAAAAATGACTTGTGTATTAATTAGCCATTATAAGGCCATATCACCAGGGATAGGCAAGGTGTGCGTGACTAGCCCTTGCAGTGTCCGCAACAACCTTAGTTTATGTTTTCTTTCTGATTGAATAATAGGAATAAAAAAAATATGTAGTGTGAATAAAGTTAGTGACTTGTCAATAGACAGCTAGCGATATTGGGAGATAAGTTATGGAATAAATAAAGCCTGAGTGAAATACTGGATGTGTATCTGCATCTGTATAATAACACCCAGCTGTATACAAAGACACAGTAGTGACACTGGCACATGCATATAGCCAGACAAGGGTTGGTTATAGGGTCAGTGGTATCTGCATCAGTATAATAACACCAAACGCTATATAATGACACAGTAGTTACATTGGCACATGGGTATAGCCAGAGGAAGGCTGGTTATAGAATCAGTGGTATCTGCATCAGTTTAATAACACCAAGCACTATATAATGATACAATAGTGACACTGGCACATACTGTAGGTATAGCCAGAGGAGGGCTGGTTATAGAATCAGTGGTATCTGCATCAGTATAATAACACTAAGCACTATACAAAGACATAGTAGTGACACTGGCTCATGGGTATAGCAAGAGGAGGGCTGGTTATAGGATCAGTGGTATCTGCATCAGTATAATAATACCCAGCACTATATAATGACACAGTAGTGACACTGGCACATGGGTATAGCCAGAGGAGGGCTGGTTATAGAATCAGTGGTATCTGAATCAGTATAATAACACCCAGCGCTATATAATGACACAATAGTGACACTGGCACATACTGTAGGTATAGCCAGAGGAGGGCTGGTTATAGAATCAGTGGTATCTGCATCAGTATAATAACACCAAGCACTATACAAAGACATAGTAGTGACACTGGCTCATGGGTATAGCAAGAGGAGGGCTGGTTATAGGATCAGTGGTATCTGCATCAGTATAATAACACCCAGCACTATATAGTGACACAGTAGTGACACTGGCACATGGGTATAGCCAGAGGAGGGATGGTTATAGGATCAGTGGTATCTGCATCAGTATAATAACACCCAGCACTATATAATGACACAGTAGTGACACTGGCACATGGGTATAGCCAGAGGAGGGCTGGTTATAGAATCAGTGGTATCTGCATCAGTATAATAACACCCAGCACTATATAGTGACACAGTAGTGACACTGGCACATGGGTATAGCCAGAGGAGGGCTGGTTATAGAATCAGTGGTATCTGCATCAGTATAATAACACCCAGCGCTATATAATGACACAATAGTGACACTGGCACATACTGTAGGTATAGCAAGAGGAGGGCTGGTTATAGGATCAGTGGTATCTGCATCAGTATAATAACACCCAGCACTATATAATGACACAGTAGTGACACTGGCACATGTGTATAGCCAGAGGAGGGCTGGTTATAGGATCAGTGGTATCTGCATCAGTATAATAACACCCAGCACTATATAGTGACACAGTAGTGACACTGGCACATGGGTATAGCCAGAGGAGGGCTGGTTATAGGATCAGTGGTATCTGCATCAGTATAATAACACCCAGCACTATATAATGACACAGTAGTGACACTGGCACATGGGTATAGCCAGAGGAGGGCTGGTTATAGGATCAGTGGTATCTGCATCAGTATAATAACACCAAGCACAATAAAATAATGTTTTTAATTTCAAATTTACCTTGGTGTCCTTCACTAAGGTCTGTACTTTGGAAAATGTCCGCCACAGCCTTTGTCTGTGCCTATCCCTGCATATCACAGAAGTTATATATGATACTTTAACATAAAATATTAATACATATGAATTATGGTATATAAAATATGTGATAATAGTTTAATACATGTTTACATAAAATGTTAAAAGGAATTGGTAAACTGAAAAATACTGGGTTAGAATATACAGCTAAAGTAACTGCTTTCGTAATATTATTTAAGTGTAAAGGCTACGTTGTGATACAAATAGTAGCAGTAGTCAGTGAACTTAGGCTTCATTTAAAATGACCTTATATTACTATAAAAAACAAAGAAAAACCAAATGGTTCACAATGGGGAACTGGTGGTCAGTAGAATAAACAAGCATAAAGGGAATGCAAAACAGACTTTTTACAAGTATTTTCTACATGCTACTGTTAAGGTATAGCATTACTGTAGGGCAATACTTAAAATGTTCTTAAAGGGACAGTGGACTGTAAAATTATTTTATCCTTAATGTGTTTCTAATTACATGTTATTTTAGTTGCAGAGTGTAAAATGTATGGGAAATTGTTCATTTATGTATATTTTTGCATATTAAATATCTGTTCCTGATAACCAAAACCACAAACCAATACAGGGCCAGATTATGAGTGGAGCAGTGTTTATCATTCCTGCTCGTGCGTTAACAATGCAAATCCAATCGTATTTTCTCAAGTGCGCTAACCCAACATTAAAATATGAATATTTCACATTACAATGTTCTTCACGTAGCAGAATATATTCTATTTATTCATAAATACATAGTTATACATATATCTGATGGTATTTATACATAGGAACATCTATTTAAAAATACATAGAACATATTCTGTTAAGTGCAGAACATTGAAATGTGAAATATTTACAGAAAATATAGAGAATAACTCTTTATTAAAAATAAATATTGCATAAATATGCTTTTACATGTTTTCATCTATATAACTGCAGGGGTTACAATGCACTTTTTTATTAGATTGCATTATTATGAGTGTAACTGTATTTTTAAATGCATTTTTAAGGGGTTTTGGGACACTTTTTTGTTTC
The DNA here is from genome assembly GCF_027579735.1 of Bombina bombina. Classification (NCBI taxonomy): domain Eukaryota; kingdom Metazoa; phylum Chordata; class Amphibia; order Anura; family Bombinatoridae; genus Bombina; species Bombina bombina. The sequence goes on from NC_069503.1 coordinate 333,445,365, forward strand.
GCAAAACAGTTAACTAGAACTCTGAGGTTGTGCTATCCCGTAATGTGCTAAATTAAATTGCACTCAAGCGATCGCATTTACTTTCAACTTGTAATACAAGCGCTACATTAAACGCAGGCAAACAGCTGTGATAAACCAGATATTTGTTGATCATAACTGTTAGCGTGCCACTCGTAATCTGGACCACAATGATCTTGCAGGAAGAGAATACCTCATTATGTTATCTGTCTAATGATTTACACAAAGTCCTCCATATCTTCTTTATTTCTGTTTACTCAAAGGCCAGTACTTAGGGTCTAAAGATCTAATGCTCTCCACTCAGGTGAGATGATCTAAAATGATTCTCCAACACTACGAGATCCCTAGTGAAATTTTTAAAAAGCAGATTTTGCTATAGTTCTCTCTTAGCTCACTCTTGCATATAATTTAGTTTATATTACTTTTCTGTCAATTACATAAGTGTATTGTGAATTTTGATCAAATTTCCCCTGCATACAGCTGGTTGCGAAATATCAGTGAAACTAGCTTGTTTAAAATGCTTACAGCATTTCACAAGACATGTGAGAGAGTTTCAGACATAACCTGGGAACTCCCCTGTTTAGCCCAGGAAACACACCTGTCCCTACCACTTTCTGAAACTGTTTTTTTTTTTTTACAAACCAAGTGTAATGTAAGTTGTAAAAGATACACAAAAATATATAAAGTATGATCCTAATTTGTTAAAGTAACACAGAAACTTTTAAAACATAATCAGAATTTGTAAAATCACTGCTGGATCTAAATCTATATGTATTAAAATATAAAATAGACAGTGCAAAGCTTGAATGTAATAATGCTGAAAGCACCCAATCTGAAGTGTAAATACTATGAATTACTCTCTCTCATATCATGTAGTGCTATATTGCACTGGGCTTGTCTCTCCATCAGATACTGAAATGAGAGAGATCTTGCAGTGCTGGAGGGTGCCACCCCTTTTTCTTTGATCATTCAGTGAGTCCAGCCTCTGTAAAATCTGCACTAAAATTTCTCTTAAGGCAGGAGAATCATTGATCATCAGGCTGTTAGAGAGACCAATGGAAAATGGAAATATATTAGTTTGTCTCTGTCACAAACCCCTGGGAGCATTATTTAATATAAACCTTTTTGTTTACATGTTGTTTTTTTTGTAACCAGAAATGTTCATTGTGGGTTGGAAATGGTGATGGAGATATTTGTAAAAATGTAATACACTCCAGCAGGTAAAGCACACTGTCCCTTTAAGATTGTGATTTAGTCATCACTTTTTTATTTCCTCCAAAAATAAATAACCCCCTGCTACAGTTCATCCATACCTTACTAAGGCCAGGTTGTATAAGTATTTTTACATGTCACAGCTGACTCTGTGAAAATGTTTGAACTATTTTATTCAAACTATGCAGGCAAATGTCAAGTTCTTGCTTATTTGCGGATTGGAGTTGAAACCCTCAGTTAAGATGAGCAATTCCTAACTCTTTTTAATTGTATTATTAAAGGAGGACCATCTCTCTCTCTCTCTCTCTCTATATATATATATATATATATATATATATATATATATATATATATATATGAATAAAAAAAAAATATATATATATATATATATATATACTCACCGGCCACTTTATTAGGTACACCTGTTCAATTGCTTGGTAACACAAATTGATAATCAGCCAATCACATGGCAGCAACTCAATGCATTTAGGCATCTAGACGTAGTGAAACCCAGGATTAAATACATAAATGTGATAGCGTTTCCAAGATATCAACCACAAGCCAAAGTCTTCACTATTGCTTTTATTATTACCTTTATTTGCAGCACAGATCTCGGATATAATATAAATACATAAACATAAGACTAGTGAGTGACTAGTGAGATGTATGATCTTATTTACGATGTATGATCTTATTTACGATGTATGATCTTATTTATCCTGAAAAGTACTTGGTGAAATAAAATATTAAAGCAGTATATAATAAAACAGTGTTTTGTTCAAACGTTTCCCTTCAGTAAAATAGGCGCATTGCGCATGCGCTAAAGCAGGGTACGAGGATGATCGCAAAATTACTGGCATCACAAGAAGATGATGATGTAGATGATGACTAAATAGGGTAGGGGCCAGATGGACATTTTCAAACGGCAGCGGCGCGAACAGTAAGTGCTTTTACTTGCAAACGCTATATATCACAAAACTTTATATATATAACTTTTTTTTGGGTTGACTGTCCATTTAAAGTACAAAATACAAAGCATAAGTGTTGTTTATTAGTAAAATTGACTGAACATGGGCATTCCATCATGGGCGTACAGTATTTTAAATTTTCTCTCAAATCTCAGCGGAATTCTATAAACATTTTCATACTACAGTTCTCAGTTGTTTCCCGCCAATTCAAAAGTGGTGAGTTTTCACCAAAATATTCAAAGCACTAATTATTCTGAAAGGAAAACATATGCATACAAAAATTCCAGTGATTTTAATGTACAGTGCACTGAAAACAGCGTAATTTGATTTGCATTGTTTAATATTCAAGTTTTAAAAGATGCCGGTTTCCCTCTCTGTTCTTCGCCCTCCATTGCAAACTTTTACCTAGCAGAGAGCTCTCATTATTTGTATGTGAGACATCTCGGCACTCGCAGAGACAGCCCCTCTATTTATGCACACGACACACTCAGTCAAGTTCAATTTCAGTGGATGAGTAAGAAATAAGCTTTTATTCCTATATTATTTTAAATCATTTGCTGTTGAGTTTGAAAAATGTAATGGAACGAATGGGAAATGTTTGGAAACATCACATTCTTTATTTTTTATTATTAAACATTACAATAAACGAATATCCTTTATTTGAAATGTACCAATAAATTCTTAACGGCATACGTTACTAATATTTGGATATAAAACATATCTTGTGAACTGCTTGTGCAATGCCGCCCCCTGTAGATAGTAGGGGGTGTCAAACAGACGATCGTATTCGATTGGGTTGATTTCTGTCCGCGGCCTCAGAACAGGCGGACAAATTATGGAGCAGCGTTCTTTAGACCACTGCTTCATAACTTCTGTTTCTGACGAACCTGAAGTTTTTTACATACAATTTTTACATTTTTGATAAATTATGATTTTTGGTGATAAATTTTCTTACGATTCTTGAATACATTTTTTTCCTGCGTATGTAAATGGTTCAGTTATTCGTTTTCTATGATTTTTAAATTACAAATTGTGTACTATTGTAATGTATGCATCTCCTTTCCATACAAAAATGCAGTATACGACCCTTAGCAAGATACCTTCTTTTCAGATTAAAAAGTGGCTTTATTGAATTCGACCAGGGAAATAGAAGGGCTGGCAAACATTCTTATAGAATCTCACTAGCCCAGGGATCTTTAGAAAATCGCCCCCTTAGTATTTAATATATTTGCACAACAGTTATTTTTAAGAAAAAATGAACTATTTAAGAATAAATTCCTGCAATTTATGATGTTCTGATCCCCATTTTATTTTTTAATTAACTATCCTTACTGGGCTTTGGGTTAATAGCACAAAACAAATATCATTTTTTTCGAGTGTCAAAACGTGAAACGAAATGTTGAAGAACAGCTAACAAAACATTAACATCAGTTTATATTTGCATCTGTAGTTATTATACCTGGTAATTTTTATATTATTTTCTCTATTTGCAGCCTTATAGTTGTGAGTTGCATGTTCAATATATATTATATTTGCCAGAAGAAAAAAATATATAGGTATGGCAAATGTTAAAATAAAGAGGTGAAATTGAGGGATCTCCATCTGTGCAGTGTCACATAGTGAATTCAGGGCATGGAAAGTGGCAGCCAGGAAACCTGTAACCTACCAAACCTGTCAAAAATTAAGGTCTTCAAAACAGCCAATTAGAATTAACATGGCACTTTGTTTTTTGTTGTTTTTTTTTTTTTTTTTTTATTTGATAGTTTCCACTTCCCATTGTTTATAAAAATATGACTTTATTATACTGCAATCAAAAATCAGTGTACTATTGTCAATGTAGATATCTATTTATTGCATAACATTTTAAACAGTTCAACATCATTTTCTTAACTGTGATATCTCCCAATAGTTTGTTTCTGCACCAGTTATTTGAAAAAGTAAACAGTTAGAATGTAAAAATTGATTGCAGTATTTATTTGTAATTCTAAAATCCACAATCACAATTAAAAATCACATCTGCAATTTTAATTGTTTAAAGGGAGACAGCTATTATCATGTTTACATTTTACAAGCATAGTATTGAATAGGGATTTGCATTCGGATCCCTTGTTAGGATCCATATGTGGAAGAAGGAGGCTGCTTGTGGCATTCATCTCTTTTCAGAGTCAGATTTATGCTTGTGAAACTGCAACACACTAAGCTCTGTGCAAATCCAGATCTTAGTGTGTTAAACTTTCACAATATCAAATCCTGCTCCAAAAAGAGCCGAACACTACAAGCGGCTTCCTTCTTCCACATTTGGATCTTAACAAAATATCTGAATGTACATCCCTAGTATTGAGGATATTCCCCCCCTCCCTCAAGTCATGGATGTTATATGTTATAATATGTTTTTCAGTGCATTCCCGGGCTGACCTGTTTGCCCATGTGCAGCAAATCTACTTCAGATACCTGCAGAGTAACCTAGGTTACATAAGAGCAGAACCCATGATAAGAGGAAGGTGTATGAAATCTGTTTAGTGTTTAGCCCCCCCCCATTAAGAGACATCATTAAATCACAGGAAGAAAAATAAATATGTTCTATAAATCAATTAATAAAACCGGTTACAGGAAATAATGCAAAACACCAACAGCAAAGAAAAGTGGTTCCATGCACTGTGCTTTTTCATGTAAGTGCTTTATTCTTACTGTAGTATGTCCTTGCCTAAGATCTAAATGGGTATACATGCTGCTGCTAAGTAGGATGTTTTTTATGGACCAGGCCAAGTGTTGCACAGTAAGAGCAGTAGGGAAAATTATAGTGTCTAGTGAATTTGGTTTGACTTCTATAGGCAGAAAATAGTGAGCAGGCATAATTTAAAAATTGGCAAAACAAAATTGTCATCATATAATTAATACCCTCCTGATGCTTCTCCATTCTTCAGGGATGTTACCAAGAACATACATTTCTTGTTCTCATAGTAGAGAGAGAATTTGTAAGCAACCTAAGAATGTAAAACACAAAGAGAGGCAACACATATTCCTGTGGAATATTGTGTGTAAATATAAGCTCCTCTCCATGTGTGTACTCACTAAACAAATGCTGGATCCTTCGAGTTGTCCAGCTTTTTCACTTGGGACTAGCAGCCAGCAGCCAATCTTCACTAATAATATTTTATTTAAAAGATATATATCCAAAATACACAATAAAAATCAATTTAAAATAATGTACATTGCTCAATACACAACACATTTGGTGACCCTTGCGAGCATACAATACAGACGTTTCATCAGGTTTTATCATCTTGTTTGAATATTGTGAGTTGCACATATTGTGGTATAGTGCGCCCAATCTTTTTTTAGTTGGTAGATCCTGTCAGGGTGGGGAAACCAAGGTAATATATAAGTAATATAAGAATGTAGACTGGGTCATTCCACGTTCATTTGAAAGATCTTTAAGGTCAGAATATAAATTCAGGTAAATATTCTTAGTAGACTGGTGATAATATTGTTAGCCATAGTTCTAGGCTGTAAATCATAAATACAGAACACAAAGTTACTGTCTTGGTACCTGCAATGGACCTCAGCTTTAGGTAAGGCATTTAAATCCTTTGGGCATGAGCTGTTTTGTTGAGTTAACTAGTTTTAGGTAAGTGTCTCTGACATTCATGTCTGTGTGAATCTTATTGCCAGCTAGATAACCTTAGTACTGAGCAATGTATATGTAGACTTAAACATACATAAAGAGAAGCACTCTCTCAGGAACAAACAACAGCTCATTAACTTGTTCTATGGCAATTTACCACCTGGGAGTAGCCTCTTTTAGCCCAATTGTTATTTTCACAGAGAAGAACTTTCCTAAAGTATATTAGTCTGATCCTGACAAAAAGGTCAGTACAGCCCGGATTTAACGTGCAATTCTTGTCTGAAAAAGGAAAATGGCAACCCAAGATAATCGTTTCAGCCTTCGTTGGGCCTCATCAGTGATGTGTAGCCATTTTCCTCTAAGCACATTATGCAAGGAGGCCATATCTGGTTTCCCCCATCACCCTTAGAGAGACTTCCTTAGGGTCATATTACAAATACATACAGGAAAATAAGCTCTTTATCATGAATGAACAACAGCTCAATAGTGTGTTCTATGGGGATTTACCACCTGAGAGCAGCCTCTTTTAGCCCAATTGTGCTTTTCACAGAGAAGAACTCTTCTGAAGCATATCAGTCTTATCCCGTGAAACAATTTCAGTTCAACTCCAAAATACCAGGCAATCCTTCTCTGAACAAGGAACATGGCATCTTGATAAATCTTGATAAAGGCTGGTGACACAGCCGAAATGCGTAGACCGTGTTTGATCACCTCAAATGCTAATGATACAGTGGGCAGAATAGATGTACAGACCACCTTGTGTTATGTAATGAGCAGTCTAATGCATGTAACTATTGAGGCCTGAGGCGCTCACAAAGTATTGAATATTGCCTAACATTCACAGTTGCAACTATTTTATCCATTGAGGAATTTCATTTCCAGCATTGGTTGCTTTAATTTGTCTCCACTGGAGTTCTACTGGCCACTCAGTCTTTTTGAAATCACCAATAAGCGGAACGCTTTGGACTTGAGGTGTCCCTATTGGAGTACATAGGTCATATTACCAAAGAAAAATCCAAAGGAGGGTATTCACCCAATAAATCTTCAACAGCTAACCAACACAGTTGTGGCTGGGTAAAGTACCTCTATACAAAGCCATACACAGGATTTTTTCTACAGAGACTTTCTTATACTCACACATATTAGGAACATTCCCTAGTAAGAACTTTTATAACAGATGTTTTACTTCTGTATTTATTATTGAATTTTATTTAATTGTATGAACTACATTTTTACCTTTTTGTATGAACCATACTTTATGTATTTAGATGCCGCATCCTGCATTCGTTTTATACGTTTTATACTATCATTCAGTTTTTAGGAAAAAGTGTCCTTTAATAAATACCATTTAAACCTTAGTATATCTCAGTTTATCTGTGCTCTAATCAGACAGCTCTATCTTGAGCGCTTATTCCTGTATTATATACTACATTTGTAGTCTCTTTTAGCCCAATTGTTATTTTCACAGAAAAAAACTTTCCTGAAGTATGTCAGTCTTTTCCTGACAAACAAGGTCAGTACATCCTGAAAATACCAGGCAATTTTTGTCTGAACAAGGAACATGGCAACCCTAGATGATCATTTCATTCTTCTTTGGGCTTCATCAGTGAGGTGAAGCCATTTCCTCTAAGCACATTGGGCAATGAGTCCATATCTAGTTTCCCCATCACCCCTAGGTAAACTTCCTTAGGGTCATATTACAAATACATACAGGAAGATAAGCTCTCTATCGGGAATAAACAACAGATCAATTGTGTGTTATATGGTGATTTACCACCTGGGATCAGTCTCTTTTAGCCCAATTGTGCTTTTCAAAGAGAAGAACTTTCCCGAAGCATATCAGTCTGATCCTGTAAAAACAATTTCAGTTCAAACCCAAAATACCAGGCAATCCTTCTCTGAACAAGGAACATGGCATCCCCAGGTGATAATTTCAGCCTTCTTTGGGCCTTGTCAGTAAGGTGCAGCCATATTTCTCTAAGCACATTGGGCCAGGAGTCCACATCTTTTTTCTCCCATCAGTCTGAGGGAAACTTCCCTAGGGTCATATTGCAAATACATATAGAAAGATAAGTCTTCATTTGGGCATGGGCTGTTCTACGTTTTGTTGAGATAACTGACTTAATCTAGTTCTCTGACATTTATCTCTGTCTGAATCTTATTGCTAACTAGGTTACCTTAGTACTGAGCAAGGTTTATTTAGACTTATCTCACCTTAGAACCTCCTATTTGTTTAGTCGTGGGTAGCACTGGAGTTTAAAGGGATATTAAACTCAAAATGAAATCTCTCACCAAAGATTTAATTTAGTATAGTTACAAAACTTTACATTTTCTGCTTTTACTATATTTTTAACTCTCTAAATTTTCCTGAGAGGCTAGAATGCATTCTAAGTACCTAAGTATGCTGCAGTTTTCAAACCCTGCAACATACCACATAGTGATAGCTTAGCAAAGGGAAGGGGCATTTGCAGATTGGTCCCAAAATGGCCACAACTAAGGAGACAAGAGAAATATACTAATACACTCTCTAAATATATACAAAATGGCTTTCATTTACTACTAACTCAAAACTAGAGCTGTAAAACAGGTTTTGGCATGAGTGTCTTGACAGTGTCTAACTAATAGTGCCTACATTGTGATTTTTTTCATGCCTCATAGAAAGTGCGGGAAGTTGGTATTTCTTTAGAGGTGTTGATAAGCAGTAAGGGAGTGTGTGTCTGATTTTTATTGTTCACAAGTTCGTAACATAACTGACAGAGGTCTCTGTATTTACTGACTGGGCTGGTAATGTTACTGGCTTAATAGTGACAATATCTTGGCCTTGAATTTATCTTCAAAAAATAATAAACTTAAAATACACTGTGTGCAGAATTATCAGGCAAATGAGTATTTTGACCACATCATCCTCTTTATGCATGTTGTCTTACTCCAAGCTGTATAGGCTCGAAAGCCTACTACCAATTAAGCATATTAGGTGATGTGCATCTCTGTAATGAGAAGGGGTGTGGTCTAATGACATCAACACCCTATATCAGGTGTGCATAATTATTAGGCAACTTCCTTTTCTTTGGCAAAATGGGTCAAAAGAAGGACTTGACAGGCTCAGAAAAGTCAAAAATAGTGAGATATCTTGCAGAGGGATACAGCACTCTTAAAATTGCAAAGCTTCTGAAGCGTGATCATCGAACAATCAAGCGTTTCATTCAAAATAGTCAACAGGGTCGCAAGAAGCGTGTGGAAAAACCAAGGCGCAAAATAACTGCCCATGAACTGAGAAAAGTCAAGCGTGCAGCTGCCAAGATGCCACTTGCCACCAGTTTGGCCATATTTCAGAGCTGCAACATCACTGGAGTGCCCAAAAGCACAAGGTGTGCAATACTCAGAGACATGGCCAAGGTAAGAAAGGCTAAAAGACGACCACCACTGAACAAGACACACAAGCTGAAACGTCAAGACTGGGCCAAGAAATATCTCAAGACTGATTTTTCTAAGGTTTTATGGACTGATGAAATGAGAGTGAGTCTTGATGGGCAAGATGGATGGGCCCGTGGCTGGATTGGTAAAGGGCAGAGAGCTCCAGTCCGACTCAGACGCCAGAAAGGTGGAGGTGGAGTACTTCTTTGGGCTGGTATCATCAAAGATGAGCTTGTGGGGCCTTTTCGGGTTGAGGATGGAGTCAAGCTCAACTCCCAGTCCTACTGCCAGTTTCTGGAAGACACCTTCTTCAAGCAGTGGTACAGGAAGAAGTCTGCATCCTTCAAGAAAAAACATGATTTTCATGCAGGACAATGCTCCATCACATGCGTCCAAGTACTCCACAGCGTGGCTGGCAAGAAAGGGTATAAAAGAAGAAAATCTAATGACATGGCCTCCTTGTTCACCTGATCTGAACCCCATTGAGAACCTGTGGTCCATCATCAAATGTGAGATTTACAAGGAGGGAAAACAGTACACCTCTCTGAACAGTGTCTGGGAGGCTGTGGTTGCTGCACACAATGTTAATGGTGAACAGATCAAAACACTGACAGAATCCATGGATGGCAGGCTTTTGAGTGTCCTTGTAAGGAAAGGTGGCTATATTGGTCACTGATTTGTTTTTGAATGTCAGAAATGTATATTTGTGAATGTTGAGATGTTATATTGGTTTCACTGGTAAAAATAAATAATTGAAATGGGTATATATTTGATTTTTGTTAAGTTGCCTAATAATTATGCACAGTAATAGTCACCTGCACACACAGATATCCCCCTAAAATAGCTATACCTAAAAACAAACTAAAAACTACTTCCTAAACTATTCAGCTTTGATATTAATGAGTTTTTTGGGTTCATTGAGAACAAGGTTGTTGTTCAATAATAAAATTAATCCTCAAAAATACAACTTGCCTAAAAATTCTGCACTCCCTGTATTTTAAGATTGAGCTACTAAAATAATTACTAGCTTGAGAATGATATTAGGAATACCTTGGATTGAAGTGGGGTATTATATTTTAAATCCATTTAAACAAATTAATAGGATTTACAAGCATTGGGCATTTAAGAACAAATTATTATATTTTCCTTTTTGTGACTGTAGAGGCATGATGTTTTTTGAATTAGGGATACATTTGAAGATCCATGTGACTCCCAAATGACATGAGCTGTTGAAGGAAAATGTTTTGCTCAACACAAAAATGCAATAATCTCATTCTACATTCTGTTTTGCAACTTAGACCTAAATTCCTAATATTGTAATGATAATTTGGTATATTAGGCAAACTGGAGAGCTGGTGCTTCACTTATTAATGTATATGAATGTAATTGCAAGGCCAAACTTCGCTTTAGGCAATGTACCTTTGTAACTTATTTTGGGCACCTTGACTTACAAATATTTTCAATACAGTACTTAAGTTTTTGTTCTGTATTCTTAAGTACATAATATAACCAATTAGGGGCCAGATTACAAGTGGAGCACTAAATATCGCTTTCGTAACTGGTTCTATTATGTATTTTAGAATACAGAACAATAAACATATTTACCATATTGAGAAGATTTCTGAGTCAAGGTGCCCAAAATAAGTTGTCTACATTGCCTAAAGAGAAGTCTGGCCTTGCAATTAAATTCATATACATTAATAAGTGATTTGCATTGCTGTCAACTTGTAATACCAGCACACATTAGCGTGTGCTTGTATTACTCAGTGGAGCACTACCAGCACATGCTAATGTGTGCTGGTATTACAAGTTGACAGCAATACGAATGTTGGTTAGCATTGTGCTCACAAGAGCGCGCTTCCATAGGCTCCAATGGGAGCCTCGTTCTCATGCCATGAGACACGGCATAAGAATTTGCACAGCGAAGGGGATAAGTCACACAGCGATGGGCAGCGAATTGTAAATATATATGTATATAACTATATACATGTATATTTATGTGTTAATATGTATATATAAACAAAAGTAGAAAGTATGACGTCCCAAAAGCACAATATAAGAATAAAATGTAGTTTATTAATTCAACTTAAAAACAGAGCAAGGCATGCTCCAGGTCAAAAACAGTGCAAGCAATGTAAAAAGCAGAGTGAGCGTGGCACCAACGGCTTACATGTTTTGGCTTAGAGCCGTAATCATAGCCTGTGAGTGTAGTGTGAGTGTGTCTCATAAAAGTCCTGGTTGTTTACAGACGGCTATCATATACGATTATAGGGGTTTACCACCTTGAATTCTCTCCTTTACACAATATGTATATACAGTATACGCATATTAACACATAAATATATACGTATATAAGCATTTACATATATATTTACTGGGAAACACACAGTTCCCATAGGCCGCAATGTAAAGGCACTTCAGTGCCATTTTTTTTTTCCTAACACCCCACTCCAGCCAACTTTACCCCCAAAATACTGTAGTAGTACAGTTATTTTATTAAAAAATAAAAATGCTACCATTTTTATTTTTTATTTATAAAACACACTACATTGTATTTTGGGGGCATTTGGGGCACATTTATAAAATTAACTAGAGATCTAATCTCTGGTTAATGTTATAAGCGCTAATTGCTACTGCAAGTTTAATATAACAAAATGATTTCTCCAGGGAAGAGAACAATGCTTAACTTTCAAATTTTCCTTAAAAATGTAGTTGCAGTAATTTTTCTGTTAAGCTCTTAATTAATTAATTAATTAATTAATTAATTAATTTGTTATTTGACATTTTTTGTTTCATCAAAGGCAAAAAAGAACACATAAGGATACACCTACTATTGTCAAATCACACTTTCAGCTCCAGAAAAGTCCGGAATGTTACTTTCCATGGAGGTCGTAGTATTTGATGTCATTAACAATATGTAGAATGTAGATTATTGTTGTTCGGTGTATTTTGTTGAACTTCTGTAACTTTAATAACATGTCTGGTTGATACAGTGTCCAAGCACAGAAACTTTGGGAAAAACCCTTGTGTGATGTTCCAATGTATTCAAGAATCCCCAAATTTTTAAGTTTTTAAGGCACAAAAAGGAAACTGTACTCCAAAGCTTGTCTGATTATATGCATTGAAATTAAAACATGTTAATTACTTTGGATTAAAAAATAACAGACTTTGCCGAACTCTGCTATGATTGATTGCAATAGGAACCAGTGCAAATCTGTTCTTCAGTTTTGAGAATATATAAATTAGAAAAAAGTGGAGTTTTTCAAAATGTGTATAGTGCTATAAGAAATTTTAGCCATACATGCAGAGCTATGTAGTGTTTTGTTGTTTAAAAAAAGCAAGTACAAATTGCAATCTTTTTCTGAATAATCTTTCTGTTAAGCTAACACTATTTTCCTAAAGAACATGATGAAAAATATAACCAATATTCAGCTAGATTATGAGTTTTGAGCACTATAGGGAAATTAACGACCGCCACAAAAGCGGCAGTATTTCACCTCCCTATAGCGCTGCTATTACAGGTTTTGAAAAAGTAGGCATGCGCGGGCGATATGGTGACGTTGAGCTCCATACCTCACCCAAATACAAATACAAATACAAAAAAAATAAACACTAAATTACACAAAATAAAAAACGAAATTATCAAAAATAAAAACAAATTTCTCCTAATCTAATAGTCCTATCAAAATAAAAAAGCCCCCCCCCCCTTCAAATGAAAAAACCCTAGCCTAAACTAAACTGCTCTTTTACCTGTAAAAAAAAATACAAACAACCCCCTCAACAGCAAAACCCACCCAACCAAACCCCCCAAATAAAAACCTAACTAAATAAACCTAAGCTAACTATTGCCAAAAGTCCTTATCGAATCCAGCAGAAGTCTTCATCCAAGTGGGCAGAACGGCAGATTAGGGGTTAATGGGGTATGTGTGGATTTGAGTGAACTTACACCTGATGTTTCCTTGATACTCATGATTGCTTTTTGTGAAAGATCAATTTTGATCATATCTTTTGTTGAAGAATAAAACTTTTTGACTATAAGACTCAGTGGCTGGGATTTTTGAAATTTTTTAATATTTAAATAGTGTTTGCGATGCGGGAGGGCGGCGGTTTAGGGGTTAATAGGTTTATTATAGTGGCGACGATGTCGGGGAGCGGCGGAATAGGGGTTAATACATTTTAATAGTGGTGGCGATGTCTGGAGCGGCAGATTAGGGGTTAATAAATTTATTTTAGTGTTTGCGATGTGGGAGGGCCTCGGTTTAGGGATTAATAGGTAGTTTATGGGTGTTAGTGTACTTTTTAACACTTTAGTTATGAGTTTTATGCTACAGCTTTGTAACGTATAACTCATAACTACTAACTTTAGATGGCGGTACGGATCTTGTCAGTATAGGGTGTCAGTATAGGGTGTACCGCTCACTTTTTGGCCTCCCAGGCCAACTCGTAATACCGGCACTATTACTTTTTAAAAAGTGCGGTACTGAAGTTGCGTGACGGCCAAAAAGGTGTGCGGTACACCTATACCTACAAGACTTGTAATAGGGGCGTTAGAGAAAAAGCAACTTTATGAAGCATATCGATGCTTTTTCACTCATGATGCAAAATTCGTAATCTAGTTGATTATGCATACGTGTAGAGTTCTCAGAGAATTGTTTTTTTCAAAGAAATTATCTGATTGACCAATCAACTTTCAAATATTAAAATGTTTGCTTATTTGATTTAAAGTAAAAAAAAAAACAACCTATGATACAGAGTCTAAACTATTTGTACGTGGTAAAGAACAGCTCCACATTTAAATATCTGCATCAGCCCACTTTACTACAAAAATAAAAAAAATAACTACTTAAACTAATTAACCCTCTACCAACAGAATTTCCCCTTTCCGGTATCCCCCATCACAGTAACCCCTAACCTAAAAACTCCTTTACAAACTAGCACTCTAATTTCACTAAGGCCTTACTACTTCCCTAGCTATTACCCAATCTGCCTCTAGTGCAAGATCTTATGGTATCAAATATCTTCTGCAACACCAAAATCTCACTCAGCACTAACGGCACACACTACAAATGTAGCCTCACCCAACTGACCCATACCCATGGTTACCAATCTACAGCACATGACCCTGGGATTCTCTATTGGTAAGTAAATTCCTACCTTAACCTTTATGTCAGTGGTGAGCTGAAGCCAGGAAATGTTATCTTTACCCAATGTAGTGGATAGACAATTAGTAAATCCGCACATACCATATATATATATATACACTGTATAGTATGCATACATACATAGTACTTATAAACATATGTATCACATATGCATTAACATATAAGCCTTTAAGAGTATTGCCGTTTAGAAATATTACACTTTTATTCCACTCAGCTGTTATATTCTCAACTCTCAAGCAGTGTTATCATCTAGAAAGAGTAGGATATCACATTCCAAGAGAGATAGTACAATGCTCTGCTGTGAGAATATTATTATTATTTAGTTAAATGCTCACTACAAGAAATAATATGATTGACATAGTATTAGACATGCCTGCTAAACTGTACTTTGATTATTAGAATTGCTAGAGGGGCAGGACAAATTTGGGCAACACCTGAGAGAGAGGTCTCAGACATTAGCTGCTTGTGTCTAGGGATGGGCGAATGTGCAAATTTTCGAATTTCGAATGTAGAACGAATGTTATTACCGAAATTCGAATTCTAAATTCGAATGTCGATAAGAACGAATATTCTTAAAAATTCGAAAATCGAATGTTATTTACAGTTTTCGAATGTCACTTTCGAATTCGAATGTTTATAATTATATCGAATGTCTACATTCGAAATTCGAATTTTTCGAATTCGAATATAAATTCGAATTTTTCGAATTCGAATATAAATTCGAATTTTTCGAATTCGAATATTGCATAATTCGAATATTACATTTAAAAGCATTAGAAATACTATTACAATCTAAATTTGAATTTTTCGAATTTGAATACACGTATTGCATAATTCGAATATTACATTTAAAGAAAAAGCATTAGAAATACTATTACAATCTAAATTCGAATTTTTCGAATTCGAATATTGCATAATTCGAATATTACATTTAAAGAAAAAGCATTAGAAATACTATTACAATCTAAATTCGAATTTTTCGAATTCGAATACACGTATTGCATAATTCGAATATTACATTTAAAGAAAAAGCATTAGAAATACTATTACAATCTAAATTAGAATTTTTCGAATTCGAATATTGCATAATTCGAATATTACATTTAAAGAAAAAGCATTAGAAATACTATTACAATCTAAATTCGAATTTTTCGAATTTGAATATTGCATAATTTGAATGTTACATTTAAAGAAAAAGCATTAGAAATACTATTACAATCTAAATTCGAATTTTTCGAATTCGAATACACGTATTGCATAATTCGAATATTACATTTAAAGAAAAAGCATTAGAAATACTATTACAATCTAAATTCGAATTTTTCGAATTCGAATATTGCATAATTCGAATATTACATTTAAAGAAAAAGCATTAGAAATACTATTACAATCTAAATTCGAATTTTTCGAATTCGAATACACGTATTGCATAATTCGAATATTACATTTAAAGAAAAAGCATTAGAAATACTATTACAATCTAAATTCGAATTTTTCGAATTCGAATATTGCATAATTCGAATATTACATTTAAAGAAAAAGCATTAGAAATACTATTACAATCTAAATTCGAATTTTTCGAATTCGAATATTGCATAATTCGAATTTTACATTAAAAGAAAAAGCATTAGAAATACTATTACAATCTAAATTCGAATTTTTCGAATTCGAATATTTTCGAATGTAATCGTAAAATTCGAAACCGAATATTCGAAAATAGAATGTTAGAATGTTATGTAAACATTCGAAATTCGATTCGAACGAACGAATGTGTCAAAATTCGTGCCGTTTTTCGAATGTTGCGAAACATTCGCCCATCCCTACTTGTGTCCCACTGAATGATGAATCTGACTGTAACTGCAATCCTCTGCCTGTCTACACTTATACAATGATATTAATACTTTATTCAGAACCCGAAGATGAGTAAGCATTTATAGTGTAATCACTGCCTTGTTTCATAAGCTGATTACTGATTTATGTTAATGAAATACATTCATAATAAACACTGTTCTTATTATACTGCATTCTTGTGTGTTTGGTTCCCTTTTTCAGTAGTATTGTGAGACTTAGCTTGTGTGCCCCTGCACTAGGGCATAACACCTCTTTAAGGGCCAGATTACAAGTGGAGCATTATTTAATGCTCCCGCTCGAATGCTAACTCTGCTAGAAGTAAGCTTTTTGCGCACATCAGGTAGCGCTCAGTACAAGTTAAAAGTAAACTGTTTTTGCTTGTGAGCTAACCTGATGCGCATAAAAAGCCAAACTTAGAATATTGTGCACATGGTCAGGTATTCACCCATAGAAGTCAATAGAGGAAAAGAAGTGGAAAAAATAACTAACACCCTACTACGCGCAAACCCGATCGTATTTTCTCAAGTACGCTAACCCAACATGAAAATATGAATATTTCACATTCCAATATTTTTCACATAGCAGAACATGTTTTATTTATTCATAAATACACATTTCTATTTATATATATATAATGGTATTTTGGTACAATATATATCTATACATATACATGATTATATATAAGTATAGCTATATACAGATATATATAGGAATATATTTTTATAAATATTTAGAACATATTCCCCTAGGCGCCGAACATTGGAATATGAAATTTTTACAGTAAATGCACAGTGTAACACTTTATGAAATAATATATGCTTTTACATGTTTTCATCTACCTCAAGGGACAGTTCACCCAAACATTTTCTCCCCTTTAAATTGTTCCCAATTATTCATTTTACCTGCTGGAGTGTTTTAAATTGTTTACAAGTAGCTCCTTTACCCCTATTTTGACATTTTAAACAGCGGATTTAGCCTGTGGTATCCCAACCTATACTGAAAGTTTCTATACTGGAGTATATTCTATTGAATAGCCTAAGTAAACACAGCCAGCATAAGAGATTACACTCTCAGTGGGGGACATGGTAGTTAAGTAATAAAATTACAATTTTCCATTGTTCTCTCTAAGTATTGAGCTTTGGTTTCCTAGACAAATATAAGATAAGGAAGCAAGTGTGTGTACATAAAAGTGATAACATAATGAGATCTGTTATTACCTGAAGCTCGTCCCATTGTAATAGGCTGTGGTTTAAAAGCACAAAACCAGCTACTTCATATACACAAATAAACCGAAAAATGCAATTTCTCATAAATGTTATACTCTGCAGCTGGTATAACAAGTCATTGAAAATACATTCATAAAAAACAATTTTACAGTGCACTGTTGGCTTCAATGCACACACACATATATATATATATATATATATATATATATGTCTGTATATGCGTACATATGTATTTATGTGTTTATATGTGTATATATGGCTGTAAATTCATATGTACACACATATCTATCTATCATCTATGTATATAAATAAGTACATATACACATTTAGACACACACACACACATATATATATATATATATATATATATATATATATATATATGTTGCAGCCTTTGTTTTTTCTAATACCTGAGACCTCATATCTATGAGTCCTTATAACTTTTTTGTGCAATATTATATTTTATTAGTGTTATTATGACTGTACTTTGTAATGTATTCTTGATGTGTTTTGTGACACTTTTTTTGTTTTGGGAAACATTTAAACAGATATCTGAGAATGCGGTAATCATTCTAGTGTAAATCGTGATTGTGCTCACGTGTTCACTTTCAACGTGTAATACGAGCGGTAAACCTGACGCGAGCAAACACCCATGTTAAACCCCTTTTAAACTTGTCTGTAAGTCTTAATGCATCACTCGTAATCTGGTCTAAAAGCTTTTATTTGCTCATTGAAGCTATTGGTCCAGGTCTTCATCTTCTTCCAGGAATGGCCCTCCTAGTACTTCTCATTGATGTAAAATGACCCATGTAAGAGATTTTATGTTACCATTTCTTATAGCAAAAGGGGAATTGTAATGTTGGTATACTTTAAGTAATGAGGGAAATTTGTGGTTCATGGCTGTAAAGGGGTTCTGAGTAAGACATTAGCTTTTTTTTGCACAGGGCCCATTTTGTAGTGAGGGATAACTATAGTGGAAGGAGGTTGGATTTTCTTTGATTAATTCAGGTTAAGGTCACACTTAGGATTAGTAGCTATAAGATTGGTATTTATCTAATATAGGCAATAGTATTATAGTGAATTTGTTTGGAAGATTCTTGTTGACTAAACAGTATAAATAGCCCTAAGAAATCTCCATTGTTTAATGACTCACACACTAATGGTTTAGTATCTAGCTCTAAGATTTCACTACGAAATAAAAATTAATATTTGACACTCCTCCCTTTTTTAGAGTCAATACATCAGTCAAGTTCCTATTTTTGAGAAACGTGTTCTCTTCTAAATAACCATGAAGTGTACGGGTTGTGTGAACTACGCATGAGCTATAAATTATGGTTTCATCTTGTTTGACATCTTCTAGATTAACTGACAGCTTTGAGCTCAATAAAATGTGTTCATACATATATGATTGTATAAAACTAGACATATACAGTTATATACTTCATAAAGTATCCATATATGCCTATAAATAATAGCATTTTTCAAATATATTTTAATTTCTAATATAATTTTCTGTAGGTAGCAGTTTTCTGTCTTTTCCAATATGTATTTTATCTATGATACGCAAATGATGTTTTTTAGTCTAAAGGGAACAAATCTCTCCACCTACAGACTCTCATACAGAGCTCTTGTCATGAACTTCATTTTTTTTTCAATGTGCAGAAATATTTGCTAGCTATATCAAATTATCCATTATTATTATAATTTATTGAGTACCAAAAATGTAGCTTCTCTCACAATAGACATAAACAAGATAGGTTATACTGAAAGAGAAGCCGTTTCTACTAATGGTGAGGAATTTGCTTTGCCTTATTTTTAATGTATTTTTTGAGGAGAAGTGGTGGTGGGGGGAAGGACTGAAAAATTAATGTAATGATGATTTGTATGTGTCAAGGATATGTACAACCAAGTATAAAATTGGACTTGTTATAGTGGAGTGTGGTAGATTCTAGTTTGATAAGCATCTCTGGATAAGTAAGTCTGGAAGCCAAAAGAGGTGTATGGCAAAGTAGAGTAGACAGTGTAAAAATAAGAGAGATATGTCTGGAAGAAAGTTATAAAATACACTGTTAGTGAGGCAGAAGGGTTAATGATATATGGTAAGGTGCAGCAATACTCAAGATACATGATATGATACATATTGATATTTCTAGAAATACAGGGAGTGCAGAATTATTAGGCAAATGAGTATTTTGACCACATCATCCTCTTTATGCATGTTGTCTTACTCCAAGCTGTATAGGCTCGAAAGCCTACTACCAATTAAGCATATTAGGTGATATGCATCTCTGTAATGAGAAGGGGTGTGGTCTAATGACATCAACACCCTATATCAGGTGTGCATAATTATTAGGCAACTTCTTTTCCTTTGGCAAAATGGGTCAAAAGAAGGACTTGACAGGCTCAGCAAAGTAAAAAATAGTGAGATATCTTGCAGAGGGATGCAGCACTCTTAAAATTGCAAAGCTTCTGAAGCGTGATCATCGAACAATCAAGCATTTCATTCAAAATAGTCAACAGGGTCGCAAGAAGCGTGTGGAAAAACCAAGGCGCAAAATAACTGCCCATGAACTGAGAAAAGTCAAGCGTGCAGCTGCCAAGATGCCACTTGCCACCAGTTTGGCCATATTTCAGAGCTGCAACATCACTGGAGTGCCCAAAAGCACAAGGTGTGCAATACTCAGAGACATGGCCAAGGTAAGAAAGGCTGAAAGACGACCACCACTGAACAAGACACACAAGCTGAAACGTCAAGACTGGGCCAAGAAATATCTCAAGACTGATTTTTCTAAGGTTTTATGGACTGATGAAATGAGAGTGAGTCTTGATGGGCCAGATGGATGGGCCCGTGGCTGGATTTGTAAAGGGCAGAGAGCTCCAGTCCGACTCAGACGCCAGCAAGGTGGAGTACTGGTTTTGGCTGGTATCATCAAAGATGAGCTTGTGGGGCCTTTTCTGGTTGAGGATGGAGTCAAGCTCAACTCCCAGTCCTACTGCCAGTTTCTGGAAGACACCTTCTTCAAGCAGTGGTACAGGAAGAAGTCTGCATCCTTCAAGAAAAACATGATTTTCATGCAGGACAATGCTCCATCACACGCATCCAAGTACTCCACAGCGTGGCTGGCAAGAAAGGGTATAAAAGAAGAAAATCTAATGACATGGCCTCCTTGTTCACCTGATCTGAACCCCATTGAGAACCTGTGGTCCATCATCAAATGTGAGATTTACAAGGAGGGAAAACAGTACACCTCTCTGAACAGTGTCTGGGAGGCTGTGGTTGCTGCTGCACGCAATGTTGATGGTGAACAGATCAAAACACTGACAGAATCCATGGATGGCAGGCTTTTGAGTGTCCTTGCAAAGAAAGGTGGCTATATTGGTCACTGATTTGTTTTTGTTTTGTTTTTGAATGTCAGAACTGTATATTTGTGAATGTTGAGATGTTATATTGGTTTCACTGGTAAAAATAAATAATTGAAATGGGTATATATTTGTTTTTTGTTAAGTTGCCTAATAATTACGCACAGTAATAGTCACCTACACACACAGATATCCCCCTAAAATAGCTATAACTAAAAACAAACTAAAAACTACTTCCAAAACTATTCAGATTTGATATTAATGAGTTTTTTTGGGTTCATTGAGAACATGGTTGTTGTTCAATAATAAAATTAATCCTCAAAAATACAACTTGCCTAATAATTCTGCACTCCCTGTATTGATGATATTGTCTTAGATCCAGAAAACACATTTTAAGGAATTCTGTTCAGTAGTTTGGTTGTAGGCATGACTAAACTATAATAAATAATATTTTTTTCCCCTGAAGGTCAATAAAAACCTATGAAACAGATTTTCCAAAAATATCAGGAATTGTAATAAATTACACTATTATTATGTGTACCAGATTTTACACAATAATCTTCCCATATATTATCTTGCCACCAACATTGTTCTGACTAAACATATGGAAATACTGCATACTGAAGGATTGATAGCTATAGAATATATGCTTGATTTGTTTAGTGACTATGATGACACTCCAATGGCTTTTATATTGAGAATGCTCAAATTTCTGCTGACGCATAATTATTTTGAGTTCGATAATGTTTTTTTATCTGTATAGACGTGGGACGGCTATGGGGGGAAAATTTGCCCCAGCTTTTGCAAACCTCTATATGGGGTGGTGGGAGCTGTCCCACATCTATGCAAATAATAATCCTTCTAGAGGTTCGGTCGTGGCATACAAACAATTTATAAGCGACCTTCTATTCATTTGGTCAGGTGAACATTTTACCAACTATTTAAATCACAATAAAGTAGGACTTCAATTTACAGCAGTCTATAACAAGACTAAGATATCCTATCTAGATGTCAGTCTTAAAGGCGACAGCAGCAATAATAGGATTATTTCGTCCTTTTATGTCAAACCCATTACTGCCAATGCCTTACTCCATGCTAAAAGTTGTCACCCCTAACACATAAATTATGGTGTGGCAAAGGGGCATTTCATAAGGATAAAATGTAACTGCTTGGAAGAAAGTTACTTTTTGGCTGAGAGTAAGGTATTACAATCTAAATTGAGGGCACATGTGTACCCAGAAGGATCTATCAAAAAGGCTTATATGGAGGTCCAGAGTATACCAAGGTCAGACCTATTGAAACCAAAGATATCTAAATCTAATGCACTTGATAACAGACAGAAGAGTGAGATCAATTTCGTCACTACATATTCTAATCCATACAGGGATGTGTGTAATATTGTAAGGAAAAATTTCCTATTTTGAGGGCCGATGAACTACTAAAAGATATGGCTATTGTTTTGTTTCCAAAAGAAATGTAACAATTGGTAACTTAGTTTCTCCAAATGCATTAAGGAAACCAAAGAAAAAGAGCAGTTAGCTAACCTGTAAGGGTCATTACAGGTGTGGAGCACAAAGCTGCATAGCATGTGAATGTACGCAAATAAGCAAGGTGTTCCAATCACAAAGCACACAGAAGGTTTATGACTGTAATGTCTGCACCAATTGCTGATCTGAATATGCCATATACATGATTACTTGTACAGTTTGTGGGATACAGTACATAGGGTGTACCTCATGAGAGACTAGAGTTACAATACGCAAACACCTAAATGATATAGAGAGAGGCAAGGCAGTCACAGGAGCAGCTAAGCTTTTTATTTATAAGCACCAAAAAGAAGTTAGATCATTTACATGGATGGTAATTTATTTAATCACCTCTAAACCAAGGGGAGGAAGTAGAACAAATGAGTTATTCAAACAGGAAGCTTTTTGGATTTTCAAACTAAACACATGTAGACCACAATGAATGAACATAGAAGGTGACATAATAAATTATTGGCAGTAACCAAACCTTGATAAATAATCCATGGGCCTGATAAGGCTCCCTGGTTTATCAATAAGATTGCAAACTCTCTATATCACATAGAATATCACACCAGCGAAAATATTGTGAGCTATATATTGTGATGTATTTAATGGATATATTTTTCAGCATAATTGATTCTCTAGTGGTTAACTTTTGATCTGCCCAACTGAAGTGTTCTTAACACAGAATTGTATGAATGTATATAATTAAAACAGTAAATATTGAATACACGCTAAGGGTTTACCATTGAACTGCCAGACTGGAGATGTTTTAATAGGGAATTTTGTAAATATACATATATTAAGACTTTCTATATATAATCTTTATGTTATGAGTATTGTCATCCAGAGTTAATAGGAGGAATAGTTTTATGTAACCTGTTGTCTTTTTAATCACCAGGTGCAACAGAGAGCACAGATGTGCATTAACCATACTTTGATACTTTAGCCTCTAAAGGCTTGAATAGTGAGTTAGATTTAAATTTTATTCTAAAATAACTCCATGTTCTTTTTTGACTTCACTTTTCATTTTCCAATAATGTGAGATGAGCCACCTATCCTGTCATCACAAAATCTGTAATGATTCCACAATACAAGAGCCTAGTCCCTTAAAGATAGCTTAAAGGTATATACCATTAGTGATACAAATATATAATGTGCCATTATAGACACTGTAGATTTCTAACCTTATATATGGATAGATTTAGAGTTCTGCGTTAGCCGTCAAAAGCAGCGTTAAGGGGTCCTAATGCTGGTTTTGGCTGGCCGCTGGTATTTAGAGTCAGGCAGGAAAGGGTCTAACGCTCACTTTCAAGCCGTGACTTTTCCATACCACAGATCCCCTTACGCCAATTGCGTATCCTATCTTTTCAATGGGATCTGCCTAACGCTGGTATTTAGAGTCTTGGCTGAAGTGAGCGGTAGAGCCTCTACCGACAAGACTCCAGCCGCAGAAAAAAGTCAGTAGTTAAGAGCTTTATGGGCTAACGCCGGTTTATAAAGCTCTTAACTACTGTGCTATAAAATACACTAACACCCATAAACTACCTATGTACCCCTAAACCGAGGCCCCCCCACATCGCCGCCACTATAATAAATATTTTTAACCCCTAATCTGCTGACCGCACACCACCGCCACCTACATTATCCCTATGATAAGATTCAAGTTCAATCGGATTGGCTGATCCAATCAATCTGATTGAACTTGAATCTGATTGGCTGATTCAATCAGCCAATCAGATTTTTCCTACCTTAATTCCGATTGGCTGATAGAATCCTATCAGCCAATCGGAATTCGAGGGACGCCATCTTGGATGACGTCATTTAAAGGAACCTTCATTCGGCGAGTAGGCGTCGTGGAAGAAGGATGGATCCGTGTCTGCTGGAAGAAGATGGCTCTGCTCCACTCTGGATGGATGAAGATAGAAGATGCCGCTTGGATGAAGATGTCTACTGGTCCGGATGTCCTCTTCTGCCCGGATAGGATGAAGACTTCTGCCGCTCCGGATGTCCTCTTTTGGTCCATCGGTGCCCGGCTGGGTGAACACGACTCAAGGTAGGGAGATCTTCAGGGGGTAGTGTTAGGTTTATTTAAGAGGGGGGTTTGGGTTATAGTAGGGGTATGTGGGTGGTGGGTTGTAATGTTGGGGGGTGGTATTGTGGGGGGTTTTTACAGGCAAAAGAGCTGATTTCTTTGGGGCATTCCCCACAAAAAGACCTTTTAAGGGCTGGTAATAGAGCTCTTAACTTTTTTAATTTAGATTAGGGTAGGGAAATTTTTTTATTTTGGGGGGCTTTGTTATTTTATTAGGGGGCTTAGAGTAGGTGTAATTAGCTTAAAATTCTTGTAATCTTTTTTTTTGTTTGTAATTTAGTGTTTGTTTGTTTGTTTTTGTAATTTAATTTAGTTTATTTAATTGTAAGTAATTGTAGGTACTTGTAGTTAATTGATTTCATTTATTTATTGATAGTGTTGTGTTAGGTTTAATTGTAACTTAGGTTAGGATTTATTTTACAGGTCATTTTGTAATTATTTTAACTAGGTAGCTATTAAATAGTAAATAACTATTTAATAGCTATTGTACCTAGTTTAAATAAATACAAAGTTGCCTGTAAAATAAATATAAATCCTAAAATAGCTGCAATATAATAATTTGTTATATTGTAGCTATATTAGGGTTTATTTTACAGGTAAGTATTTAGCTTTAAATAGGAATACTTTAGTTAATAATATTTAATTTATTTTGTTAGATTAAAATTATATTTAACTTAGGGGGGTGTTAGGGTTAGTCTTAGCTTTAGGGGTTAATACATTTATTAGAGTAGCGGCGAGGTCCGGTCGGCAGATTACGGGTTAATACCTGAAGTTAGGTGGCGGCGATGTTAGGGAGGGCAGATTAGGGGTTAATACTATTTATTATAGGGTTTGCGAGACGGGAGTGCGGCGGTTTAGGGGTTAATAACTTTATTAGAGTAGCGGCGAGGTCCGGTCGGCAGATTTGGGGTTAATAAGTGTAGGTAAGGTAGCGGCGATGTTGGGGGGGCAGATTAGGGGTTAATAAATATAATATAG
This sequence comes from Bombina bombina, assembly GCF_027579735.1. Taxonomy (NCBI): domain Eukaryota; kingdom Metazoa; phylum Chordata; class Amphibia; order Anura; family Bombinatoridae; genus Bombina; species Bombina bombina. The sequence goes on from NC_069503.1 coordinate 333,470,800, forward strand.
GGGTCGGCGATGTTAGGGGCAGCAGATTAGGGGTACATAGGTATAATGTAGGTTGCGGCGGTGTACGGAGCGGCAGATTAGGGGTTAATAATATAATGCAGGTGTCAGCGATAGCAGGGGCGGCAGATTAGGGGTTAATAAGTGTAAGGTTAGGGGTGTTTAGACTCGGGGTTCATGTTAGGGTGTTAGGTGCAGACTTAGAAAGTGTTTCCCCATAGGAAACAATAGGGCTGCGTTGGGAGCTGAACGCTGCTTTTTTGCAGGTGTTAGGTTTATTTTCATCCCAAACTGCCCCATTGTTTCCTATGGGGGAGTCGTGCACGAGCACATTTTAGCTGCTTACCGCTACCGTAAGCAATGCTGGTTTTGAGGGTTGAAGTGGCGGTACATTAGGCTCAACGCACCCTTTTTGGAGCCTAACGCAGCCCTTCAGACAACTCTAAATACCAGCGTTGTCTTAAGGGTACGTTGGGAAAAAAAAGCGGCAAAACTCTAAATCTAGCCTATAGTTACTACTGCCTATTTCCATTCCAACCAAATATTCGCTTAATCCAATAAATAAGTATATGAATGGTTTTATCAGTTGATTCCCTAATTAAATATATGTATATATTCCCTATCTCAATCCAAGAGCTTGAACGTGTCCCTTAAAGGTATATACAATTAATGACCATATTTAATATGTGCTATTTTAGACTATATAAATATAGATTTTTAACCTTATATAGTTACTATTGTCCATTTCCACTCCAACCAAATATACATTTAATCAAATGAATAATTATATGAATTGTTTTATTAGTTGATTCCCTAATCAAAGATATGTATATATTTTCTATCTCAAATGTAATTTTCCCCAATGATAATTCTGGAAAATTGTCTATACATGGATTTTCTATAGATACATTTTTTTTTAAATATATATTTTTATATATTTCATATATTTATATATTTTTCATATTTTTATAGACTTTCCATATAGATATGTGTCATTTTTAGAAATTCCATCTAGCTGATTTTACCATCTTCTATTTTTAAACCATTAACTCGACTGATTGACGTATTATCCCTGGACTATAGGTGAATCAATACTAACACAAAACAATAAAAGGTTTTTATCACGAGTTTTCTAGTCGTCCATTAGATGCTTAAGTTGGAGAGGAAAGTTTGATCATGGATTAGCAAATTACTCCTGATTTCATAATAAATATTTTAAAAAAATATTCTATCATTTTTATTTCAAAATATCCACAAGTTATGAAAATGTTAAGGTGTATTTCCTGTTATCAAATGTTTTTACAAGGTATTATCATCAGAGAGAATTTCATTTAAACTTTCACAATCACGACATATTGGATATTGAGTTTTCTGTGCCCTAGATAAACTCAACAGGAACACTTGTCTTTTAGTTGATTAACATGTCACAATATATGAGTAAAACGGAAGTGAATCAGGTATTCAGGTGTGCAAGAGTTAAACTAGCCTATAAAATGGAGGAGCAACGTAAAATGGACATCTTGATAAAGGCTTAAACAGCTGAAACGCGTAGACATCCACATTGATTGCTCCTGCAGCAAAGAAATCACTCCCAGGACAGACTCTTTCTACGTGCACAGATAGCACACACTGAGCCGGTAGGAGTCTTTCACTTTCAAAGAGTTCAAGGTTTCAAATAAGTGCGCGCACTTTAATGGTCCTCATTGGCTGGACCCTACTAACATTGAATCACACAGAGGTGTGAAGAGAGCGAGGACGCCGAAAGCTTCAAGTGAGTAAAAAGCTCTTTCCTTGCTGTTGCTGAATTATATTTATTGGCGCAATTCCTGAAGACTGCACATTATTGCTAACTGTTGTAACAACTGAAGAACAAGCAGCTAAATCTATACGGCTAAGTTTAACCTAGATTCACACTTGCACAGACTGCCTTACCAGGAGGATATCCCCTTTCTTCTATTCATTTATACACCGTATTTAACAAACACTTTGTATTTACCAGTGGTAACATTATAACTTACAATTGATGGGATTTGCACTTTTGAGTCAGCACTAAACAATATACAGTGTTGCCTATTTTGACATTTTGGGCGATTGAATATTGCACAAGTTGCCACTAGGGATGTGGTATATCCCAGCATTGTTAGGATCTGATTGCACATTGAATCGTTTATTTTAATTCTATTGGTATTGCTATATCAATTATATTTTCCTATCAATTTTATTCATTTTATTGTATACACCGGTGTAAATGTATTTATATGCTGTTATTAATCCATTCATTAAATAACATATTTTGTTGATATAATATATTTAGTTATTATTTTGTATCCATTTAAACCTCACTTCATACCACACAATTAGTAACCCCACCCGCATTGAGCTATATTAATTTTTGTTCACCTATAGTTGGGGAAATTGTTCGATCAATATATATGTATTTTTTGCAGTCATCTATATGTTTCTATTTTGAGCTTATCTAGCAGACCACGTGATTTATTTTGGTCAATATATACCCTTAGTCCTTTTTGACAGTCAACCTCAGGCGCCTCTGACTTCTCGTTGTCCTACATCTGTTAATCCCATTCACATCTGTGAGAAGTGTGAATTTGTCAGTTGGCCAGTACTGTCCCCACCTCCGCAGTCCAGTGTTAACCCTTCTCATTCTTCATTATTTTTTAATTTGTCATGTGAGCCATGTTTTAAATATTTTGGAATAAAGTCTACGTTTTTTTATCAGTACCGGCATATTTGAATTGAACCATACAGCATTGGAGAGTGCTGACCGGACTACGGAAAACACAGCGTATATAGCCAAGACCCGTGGGGACTCCGGGTTAGTTTCACTGTTGCTGCCAAGACCAGTGACACCCTGCATCGACTCTATCGACATCGCGACTACAGAGGCTATCACCAAAGTCTTCAGGCGGAGAAAGGATCATGTGACATGGAGCTCACGTCAGACGCCGAAGTGGAGACACGGTGAAGCCAACAGTGGGGGGTACCAGAGGAGTTCTTATTACTGACAGGAAGATGGATGCCGAAGCAAGTGCTTTCATTAAGGGTGTCACTGCGAGCGGCAGGTAATGTAGAGCAGCAGTTTCTCACTTACATAATATTTAAATAAGTACCATGCAGTATCACACAATGAAAATTATGTAGCAGCATCAATACCACAAAACATAAAGGGGCCGATTTCTTAAAGTGCAGACGGACATGATACGATGTAGCCTATCATGTCCGCCACACATCGATAAAAGCCAACATCATACGCTGTCGGCATTTATCATTGCACATGTAAAAAGAAAGGTAGAGAGCGCCTAAGTTGAAGGCTAAGGTGGCTAGGGAAAGCTTATAGGTTTTATTAGGATTATACAATATCCATTAATCAAATAGATAAAATAAATAAAAACATATAGTTAAACACATAGAATAAAATCATGGATCCATGAGTTAAACATAATTGTGCATCCGCACAAAGTCCTGGCACTGAAGATCTGCTCACACAATTATGTGAAAAAACAGTTAATCTTTATTAAAGATTAAAAACAGCCGGAAACATCATAAAACCAAACGGAATTAACTAACAAGGTGAGAACCTCACATAATTGTGTGATCGGATCTTCAGTGCCAGGACTTTATGCAGATGTTCGTTTGCTATTGGCCTGTCAAGGGGCTCGTCCAGGTGCACGTGACCTTCACTCCCACCACGTGTGTCTACACGGAAGAACGCCACAGTTGGAGAGTGTGAGTCGGCTTGAGCATCCTACCTTTGTATGTCTGTGTAAACATAATTGCTGCTCCCGACATCGCCGCCACTAATAAAAGTTATTAACCCCTATTCTGCTGCTCCCCGACATTGCCGCCACTATAATAAAGTTATTAACCCCAATTCCCCGCCCCCCAACATCGCCAACACTATAATAAATCTATTAACCCCTATTCTGTCGCTCCCCGACATTGCCGCCACTAAATAAAGTTATTAACCCCTAAACCTCTGGCCTCCCACATCACCTCTACTAAATAAACCTATTAACCCCTAAACTGCCAGCTCCCACATCGCAAAAAACTAAATGAAACTATTAACCCCTAAACCTAACAACCCCCTAACTTTAAATTAAAATTACAATATCCCTATAAAATAAAAACTTACCTGTGAAAATAAAAACAAACTAATTTTAAACTAACAATTAACCTAACATAATTACTAAAATTAAAATAACTACCCATTAAATAAACTAAATTACACATTAAAAAACCCTAAAACTACTAAAAAAAATTAAATCTAAAGTTAAAAAAAAAATAACAAATACTAAATTACGAAAAATATTAAACTAGATTATCCAAAATAAAAACAATTACACCTAATCTAATAGCCCTATAAAAATAAAAAGCCCCCCCAAAATATAAAAAACCTAGCCTACAAAAAACTACCAATAGCCCTTAAAATGGCCTTTTGTTGGTCATTGCCCTAAAGAAATCAGCTCTTTTACCTGTAAAAAAAATACAAAGAACCCCCAACAGTAAAACCCACCACCCAACCAACCCCCCAAAATAAAAAACCTAACTAACAAAAATCTAAGCTACCCATTGCCCTGAAAAGGGCATTTGTATGGGCATTACAGTTTCTGAAGTCCGGACATCCAGGCGGTGAGAAGTCTTCATCCAGGTGGTGAGGTCTTCAGCCATCCATGCGGTGTCTTCTATCTAATCCAAACGTCCAAGTGAGTAAATGAATATGAAAAGCTGTGTGACAGTGTTCAATATTCAAATAAATACAAAAAGAAAAGAAAAAAGGGCCCTGGAGCACCTGCTGATAACATACGCTGTCGGCATTTATCATTGCACAAGCAGTTCTTGTGAACTGCTTGTGCAATGCCGCCCACTGCAGATTCGCGGCCAATCGGCCTCTAGCAGGGCGTGTCAATCAGCCAGATCAAATAGGATCGGGCGGATTGATGTCTGCAGCCTCAGAGCAGGCGGACAAGTTATGGAGCAGCGGTCTTTAGACCTGAAGGCTCGTGCGGAAACAGGGGCATCAAGCTCGAGCTCGATATTTCGACCCCAAAGTATGGGACTCATCACTCATTTTAGCAACTGCAGCAAAGTGATTTAAAGCTATTTTTTAAAAAGATTTCCACTATATTATTTAACATTCCATGTTACAAAGTTCCTCCTCCCAAGAGTTTTGCTTGAGGTACATGTACCTTGAGGAATTAGGGGCTCAAACAATATCATTTGTCATATTAAACAGTATAGTGAAATCATTTAAGAGTATGTTGTTTTTGTTTAATATTGATATCTATATCTAATTATCTCTATTTTTCTATCTATCTATCTATCTATCTTTCTTTCTTTATTATATAAAATCATAGAGGATCACCAGACTTTTGAAAAGTAAAAGTGACTTAGATATTACCCATCTATCTACACACACACAAATGATATACATTAATACATAAATATAATATATTTTAGAAAGATCCCAAGTTCTTGTGTAATCAATTTCATCCTTTAAGAGTTGTAATCTTGTGATTTCCCTCTGAGGGCTCTCTGACTTGAAAACCCAATGTAATATAACATAAGATGTAATTTTTATATATTTATTTATGTAAATGTCACAGCGTAGCATATATTTTACTTTGTTACCTTTGTAGTAAATATTTTTTCTGAGTAAATGTTTCCAGTACTGGACTGGTTCGTACCTAATTTATTTACATGAGCAAAATACAGTAAGACAAGTAAAGAAATAGATATTGCTTTATACATGTACTTACATTTCAATGGTGCAAAACAATGTATAAGAGTCCATTGCAAGTATTTTAATCATGATATAGTATTACCCAGAAGCTTGTTTGGTGTTTTCATGCATGAACTCTAAGCTGCTAATGAAATTTGTTCTGTACAGTAGCTTAAAGAGTGTCAGGTGCTGTTGAAAGAAAACATAGAATGACACTAATCCTGTGAGTGTCAAGTAGCATTGTTTACCCAGTGGCAAATACAGTAGCTGTATGGTTAGTTGTGCTTAGTTCCCCTTCTGTAGAACATGTGGGAGGGAGATGGTTAAAGCACATGGTGCCTTGTCCTGTGTGAACGCAATCAAGCGCCTTTTATTAAAAAAAATAAAAATAAAAAGAATCTGTAGCTTTTTAATCATCTGTTTTGTGAGGTCAAACAAAAAGCTCTTTTTAGACTGTGAAAATTGACAGGCTTCCTGCCATCACCTAGCGTTCAGAAGCACCAGTGACTCTCCTGTGTCAGTGTAAAAACATCTGTTGAATGAATTTATTGACTGGGTTTTGAGATTTTTTTCCTTGTGTACGGTTTATAACAGGCCTGACCTAATGAACTTAATTTGCTGACATGTTTCTCTCAGTGTCTTAGTTGATCCCCTCTCATGTTTCTTTCTGCTGTGCTGTTTTCTTGGCAGCAGGAGTTCCTGGACCATCAGCGTATCCACCAGCTTCAAACCGACCAGACTCAGATGGACACAGTTGGCATGGATGGATTAGAAAAACATCGGCCTGTTTCCAGAACTCCGTCTTCCCCTTCTGCTTCCACGTTACCTCACCCAGCTACAGACCAGCCCATCCAGCATGTCTATAAGACTGGTAGGATTCCCTAAAGACCTATTTTAATAGGCAGGATAAATTCACTGTTCATGTAGGATCAACTGATTTAAATGCCTAGAATATCTCCAGTAGCTGAACATTCATTTTGCCCTTACTTTCATGAGATGTTTTGAGGTAAAGTTGGCATTGTGAGAGCAGTTGTAACTGATAAATCACAGGTTGTGCATTCACATACTCATAAATTACTGCTATCATTGAAAGGCTTTGCCAGAATATTAACAGGTGCTCTTACAAGTGTTTATAGATATATCTTGTAGTCTTTTATTTCCCACATTCTAAAGCAGATTTTATTTCCTGAATAATTTGTCTCAATGTTCTGATAACAAGAAATGAAAGGTTTTAATTAAAATGAGTCGTAGTAAGAGAAAAACTAAATGACCAATTACAGTGAATACACACAAAAAAATCATACATACATGGCAAAGTTTAACATTCTAATGAGATGTTTAAAACGTGTTAATCTAAAATAAACTTTCCAATTAAATATTGTATTATTATATAATATTATTAAAGTCTCTGGAGTAAAGAAGTTCAGTGCCAGATTACAAGTGGAGCGCTAAATATCACTTTCAAGAAAGCAATATTTGCACCCCACTGTGTAATACCAGCGCACACTAATGTGCACTGGTATTACAAATTAACAGCAATGCAAACATGAGCTCGCATTCGCATTGCTGGGAAGCCTCATTCTGATGGTGTCAGAGACGGCATCAGAACTAAAGCGCAGCAAAGGGGGTAAGTAGCACAGCTTTGGAAGCAAATTTAAAAATATATGTATTTGCTTATATACATATATACACAATATGTATATACACATATTAGCACATTAAAGGGCCACTGTAAGTAAATATTTTCTATGCCTGTTACTAACTAACTACCCCAAATACGCTTTTTATCAATAGCATTTCATTAACATATCTCTACCGTATATCAGAAATCTTGTCTGCAAATTTAATTGTTTTCAAAACCTACTCCGTGGGTATCCTTTGCTCTGTACCAATCCGTTTACAATACTTAGGTTTCAAAATGGCGCTTTAAACACAAAGTTATTGGTTTAAGTATTTTGAACACTCAGTGCTGAAAATAGTGGGCAGGATAACGTGACATCATCGGCGAATAAAAGATATAACTTTTAGAACGTTATGAAACTTCGTTTTGTAAAAAATATAGGTCAGTAGGTTTTAATTAATGTTTATTAACTTTAATATGTTAGTTGTTAAGCTTAAAAATTATAACAGAAAGTAATCCTTTAATATATATGTGTATAAGCATATACATTTATATTTATTGAGAACACACAGTTCCAATAGACCGCAATGTAAATACACTTCACCAACTTTAGCCTAAAAATACTGCCTAGTGCAGTTATTTTATTAAAAAATAAAGATGCTGGTTAAGTTTATAAGCACTTATTGATACCACAACCTTGCAGTAGCAATAACCAGCCACTTGTAATGGCTGATTAATTATTGCAAGATAATTTAGTGCTCCACCTAATGTTTGATTAGTAACTTAAAGAAACAGTATATCATAAAGTTGTTTTTCCCTTAATGTGTTTCCAATTACTTTTTTCACTAGCTGCAGAGTATAAAATGTATGAGATTTGCTTTTTTAAGGCTTATTTGTGTATATGAATTAGCTGATTTTGTGTTTTGAAGCCAAAGCCTAATAAAATGGGTTGAGCTTGTAGGTATAATCAGATCTCATTACTTTATCACATTGTGTACATATACATTCTTCTTTATCTTATATCTGTCCATAAACCAATCACCAATACTTGGAGAGAACAATGGACCTTATCTCTTCTATAACCCACTGGGAGTGTAATTTATTCTGCTGGCTGTGTTTACACAGCTTGGCCTTGAGGCCAAAAAATCAGAATGGGTGGGGATACCACAGGATAAATAAACTATTTCAAATGCAAATATAAGGGTAATAGAAATACTTGTAAACACATTAATACACTCCAGCAGGTAAAGTGGATTGCTGGGAACAAATTTAAAGGGGATACATTTTTTGAGTAAACTGTCCCTTAAAATGTGGCTTTAACATTAGTTGTTTTGCCAATATATATATATATATATATATATATATATATATATATATATATATATATATATATATATATATATATACACACATACACTCACCGGCCACTTTATTAGGTACACCTTGCTAGTACCAAGTTTGACCCCCTTTTGCCTTAAGAACTGCCTTAATTCTTTGTGGCATAGATTCAACAAGGTGTTGGAAACATTCCTCAGACATTTTGGTCCATATTGACATGATAGCATCACACAGTTGCTGCAGATTTGTCGGCTGCACATCCATGATGCTAATCTCCACCACAACCCAAAGGTGCTCTATTGGATTGTGATCTGGTGACTGTGGAGGCCATTAGAATACATTGAACTCATTGTCATGTTCAATAAAGTTTGAGATGATTTGAGCTCTGTGACATGGTGCATTATCCTGCTGGAAGTAGCTATCAGAAGATGGGTACACTATAGTCATAACGGGATGGACAAGGTCAGCAACAATACCCAGGTATGCTGTGGCGTTTAAACAATGCTCAATTGGTACTAAGGGGCCCAAAGTGTGCCTAGAAAATATTCCTCACACCATTACACCACCACCAGCCTGAACCATTAATACAAGGCAGGATGGATCCATACTTTTATTTTGTTTATGCCAAATTCTGACCCTACCATCTGAATGTTGTAGCTGAAATTGAGACTTATCAGACCAGGCAGCGTTTTTTCCAATCTTCTAATGTCCAATTTTGGTGAGCCTGATCGAATTGTAGCCTCAGTTTCCTGTTCTTAGAGGACAGGAGAACCCCCCCCCCCCCATGTGGTCTTCTGATGCTGTAGCCCATCTGATTCAAGGTTTCACATGTTGTGCATTAAGAGATGGTATTCTGCATACCTTGGTTGTAACAAGTGGTTATTTGAGTTACTGTTGCCTTTCTATCATCTCAAACCAGTCTGCCCATTCTCCTCTGACCTCTGACATCAACAAGGCATTTTTGTCCACACAACTGCCGCTCACTGGATATTTTCTCTTTTTCTATAAACCCTAGAGATTGTTGTGCATGAAAATCTTAGTAGATCAGCAGTTTTTGAAATGCTCAGACCAGCCTGTCTGGCACCAACAACCATGCCACGTTCAAAGTCACTTAAATCCCCTTTCTTCGCCATTCTGATGCTTGGTTGAACTTCACCAATCATCTTCACCACGTCTAGATGCCTAAATGCATTGAGTTGCTGCCATGTGATTGGCTGATTAGCAATTTGTGTTACCAAGCAATTGAACAGGTGTACCTAATAAAGTGGCCGGTGAGTGTAAATATATATATATATATATATATATATATATATTCACTATTCCTAGCATGCTATTGGAAGAAAAAGGGCTAGATTCCAAGTGGTGTGCTAATACTAGAATATTGCGGGCATGTTAATTTTCGAGCAAATTACAAGTTGAAAGTAAATGTATTTGGTCGAGCACAGTCGAATTTGAAGGGATACTAAATTTAAATTTTTTTTCATGGTTCAGATAGAGTGTGCAATTTTAAGCAACTTTCCAATTTACTCCTATTATCAATTTTTATTTGTTCTTTTGCTATCTTTATTGAAAAAGCAGGAATGTAAAGCTTAGGAGTCGGCCCAGTTTAGGTTCAGCACCCTGGATAGCCCTTGCTTATTGGTGGCTAAATGTAGCCACCAACCATCAAGTGCTACCCAGGTTCTAAACCAAAAATTGACTGGCTCCTAAGTTTACATTCCTGCTTTTCCAAATAAAGATACTAAGAGAAAAAATTGATAAAAGGAGTAAATTAGAAAGTTACTTAAAATTGTATGGTATTTTTGAATAATGAAAGAAACGAATTGGTTTTCATATTCCTCTAATTTAACAGTGTTGGTTATGAAAACTTGGAAATGGGGAATAAAGGGCTTATCTATCTTTTTAAACAATTAAAAATTGAAAGTAAACTCTCCCTTTAATTAAAAAGAAGAATATCTTAAGTTGCCTTTTTTAATTTGTAGAATCTGCTTCAAAGTAGCATACTACTAAATATTTATATTACGCATATCGCAACATATTATACAAAAATCTCAAGGTGTTTACCGTCCCTAGAGGGATCTTATTCTCTAAAAATGTTGCCCTTTTAATGTGTTCAAAAAGTTCCATTTTACTTGTTGGAGAGTATTTAATTGTTTGAAAATAGTTATTTACCTTTATTTTGTTAATTGAAATAGCCGATTTTGCCTGTTATAAGTGTCACCTGTACTAAAATTATGAATACAGATGTATTTTCTCTAGAAAAAATATGTAAATAGTAGAATAGAGCACTAATTAACTCCCCAATGGGAATAGAAGAGAGATTTGTGTATCTGAAATAGCTAGTTATGCTGATTGAACCCCCCCAGACATAATTAGCATTTAAATTCCTAACTATTAGGTTGTTGTTTAGACAGACATAACAAGAGCAGTTCTGAATTATCTGTAGGCTCAACCCATTTAGTACTAGATTACAAGTAGAGTGAGCAAAACCTGACGCATGCTAACTTTAGGACCTCGGAAATTACAAACACGCTTTTCTCCCCAATGGAGAGCGCAGAAAAAAAAAATAACACTTATCGCTCATGTGCAAACCTTACAGAAGTTATTAATATTTCACATTCCATTTTTATTATAAATATATATATATATGTATATTGTTACTGTAAAATCTATATCTATGCCTATATATCTTTTGGAATATATACAGGTATAAATATATACAGATATATATAGAAATATCAATTAAAAAATACAAATAACATTTTTATCTATATAAAGAACTTTGGAATTCGAAATATATATAGTAAAAACACAGTAAAACACATTAATTAATATTATATAATTATTATTTAGACACATATTTTATAGCCCTTTGTAGTCAAATACATGTGCATATACCATTGTATTAATATTTATATGTCTATTTTTTATCTAAAAGTGTTTATATGCGTGTAGCAGTTTATTTTAAAGGATCACTCAATATAAGAAACAGCTCCGCTGTATTGGCAATGAATCTAGAGATGTTCCCTTTTAAGTTGCCTGCACTTTATTTCCCATCCGTTATTTTAATACTTTACACTTTGTAATAGGTAAGTATCATGTATGTGTACATAAATGGCATATATATTAAAATAGCTATATGAGACATACAGAAACAATATAAATATGTATTTAATCATATATTAAATGCACAGAATATCCGCATCTTGATGCATGGGAGTACAATATTATATGTACTTGCTGATAATATAAACGGAGTGTAATTTTAGATGTTTATACATGAGCATAAAGTGGAGATGTGTGCATGCTCAAGGCCTTTAATATGCATACTTTTGCCCTCAGGGGGCGCAATCACATATATGGCGCAGGTTTCGGAGCAAGCGTGGGAACCTGCGCTGGCCGTAATTTCACCTCGCACATCGGGGTATTACATATACTGCGCCGTTAGATGCTAAACTGGCGTAAGTAGGACAAACTGGTGATCTTCTGAAATGTGCGCAAAATACACATTTCAGTCGTCGTAAGTAACTTAAGCCAGTATTTTATCCACGGAAAGTGTCAATAAAGAGTAGTTTTATGCAAATTAGGCTAACACTCGTAAAAATGGACAGATTTCAAATAAAAATGCGACACGTAATTACGCTATTCAAAATTCAAGTATAAACCCATGCGCAGCAAGTGTTAGAATTAAATCTGAAAGTAGTTTGAAATAAACATGCCCTATTTGAAACAAGAAGGTTTTCTTTGGACTTGACTGTCCCTTTATATATTTTGGCATCAATGCCAAGCTGTGTTAACATTAGAATAAATTACACTCCAGTGGGTTCTAAAGAGATGAAGGTAATACAATTATGATTTCCCATTGTTCTCTTCTCCAAGAATTATTGATTGTTTTGAGAACAAATTTAAAGTAAATAAGCAAGTATATGTCCACAATGTGATAAAGTACCTACAAGCTCAATCCATTTGATTAGGTTGTGGCTTCAAACTATTTCAAATACACAAATAAACCTTAAAAAAACAATATCATAGTATACTGTCCCTTTAACCTTGAGATGCTGCTTAAATGTATGTGTTTGTTAAGGCTTCCTAGGCTTTACGTTGCTTTTTTAGTCAGTGCAAGGGTTGCTGCGCCTGCAATATGTGACGACTGGCGAGATGAGAATGGAGTAGATTTTCTGAATTCTGCATGCGTAAGTCCTTACGCTGCATATTGGATACCAAATTGCGCGGCTTCTATGGGGATAAAAATTACGGCCGAAGGGAGAAATATACGCACGTAACTTGTATGTTACGCCATATATGTAATACCAAAATTGCGTAAAATCCGGCGGCGGAGGATTTTGTGGGGGACGCTGCATATGTAATGGAGGGCAGGGCGTGCATTAAATTTGATTGCTCTTTGAGCAAACACATTTACTTTCAACTTATAATACATGTGCAAATTAATTCACTCATGATATTTCTAATATTGCTTGTGTGCAAACATTAGCACATAACTTGTAATTTAGCCCTTATAAGGGCATTATGTTGAAAACAATAGGTGATGGTTTTAATAGGCAAAACCAGCTATTTACAATCCAAAAATAAACACAAGGTAACAATTTCTCATACATCTAATACTCTGCATCTGCAATTGGTATAACAAGTCATTTGTAATACATTAAGGGGAAACAACCTTTATAGTAAAGTTGATGACTGACAATCATTGGAACAGATCGGAATGATTTGGACAGGTTAAGCAGCAGCGGGCTTAAAGGGACATTAAACACTACATAAATGCTAGATAGAATGAAGCATTCAAAGTAAAGATTCGTCTGAGAATAACATGTAGATCTATTTTTTGAAGTTTTATTAGTTGTTTATATATTGACAAAATAAGTGTAACATTTTAGTGTCTATAAAACAATGGGAGCTGTCCATGTTGTAACTTAGGTTACCTTCTCTGCTGTGGCCAATTAGAGACAGTTATAATAGCTCACTAGAGTTTGCAGCCAATGGCTGTGTGGAATATAACAGTATTCTGAACTTAGATTTCTAACAGGAAGTGAAAAGCTCACAATTTCCAAATGGAGTTATAGTAGAAGGGAAAAAAATAAATAATGAAAGTATATTGCAGAGTTGTTCTTTTATATATATTTCATCATTATATATTACCATCTCAAAGTGTAATATATAATTGAGCTCGCATTCTATTGGCTGATTGGAACAGCAATGGGCAATGGGGAGCTTAGGTTTTTAGTTAGGATTTTATTTGGGGGGTTGGTTGTGTGGGTGGTGGATTTTACTGTTGGGGGGTTGTTTGTATTTTTTTTCAGGTAAAAGAGCTGATTTCTTTGGGACAATGCCCAGCAAAAGGCCCTTTTAAGGGCTATTGGTAGTTTAGTTTAGGCTAGGGTTTTTTTTTTATTTTTTTGGGGGGGCATTTTTTATTTTGATAGGGCTATTAGATTTGGTGTAATTAGTTTAAATATATTGTAATTTGTTTTTTATTTTCTGTAATTTAGTGTTTTGTTTTTTTTGTAATTTAGCTAATTGTATTTAATTTATTTTATTGTATTTAATTTAAGTAATTTATTTAATTGTAGTGTTAGTGTAACTTAGGTTAGGTTTTATTTTACAGGTACATTTGTATTTATTTTAGCTAGGTAGTTATTAAATAGTTAATAACTATTTAGTAACTATTCTACCTAGTTTCTATTCTACCAAGCTTGACTGTAAAATAAAAATAAACCCTAAGCTAGCTACAATGTAACTATTAGTTATATTGTAGCTATCTTAGGGTTTATTTTATAGGTAAGTATTTATTTTTAAATAGGAATTATTTAGTTATTAATAGTAAGTTTTATTTAGATTTATTTTAATTATATTTAAGTTAGGGGGTGTTAGGGTTAGAATTGGATTTAGGGGTTATAAATTTAGTATAGTGGCGGAGACGTTAGGGGCGGCAGATTAAGGGATAATAAATGTAGGTAGGTGGTGGCAATGTTAGGGACAGCAGATTAGGGGTTAATAATATTTAACTAATGTTTGCGAGGCGGGAGTACAGCGGTTTAGGGGTTAATATGTTTATTCTAGTGGCGGCGATGTCGGGAGCGGCAGATTAGGGGTTAATAATTTTATTTTTAGTGTTTGCAATGCGGGAGGGCCTCGGTTTAGAGGTCAATAGGTAGTTTATGGGTGTTAGTGTACTTTTTAGCACTTTAGTTATGAGTTTTATGCTACAGCTTTGTAGTATAAAACTCATAACTACTGACTTTAGAATGCGTTACGAATCTTGACGGGATAGGGTGTACCGCTCACTTTTTGGCCTCCCAGGACAAGCTCATAATACCGGCGCTATGGAAGTCACATAGAAAAAAGACTATACGCAATTTGCGGTAAGGCCAAAAAAGTGTGCAGTGCCCCTAAATCTGCAAGACTCGTAATACCAGCGGTAGTAAAAAAGCAGCGTTTTGAGGCTTAACGCTGCTTTTTTACTCATAACGCAAGACTCGTAATCTAGCCGATAGTGTTTTATTATTTTTTTTGTAATTTTTAGCGTTTTTTTTTTTGGTAATGTTAGATTTTTTCGTAGTGTTTTTTTAAATTTGTAATTTAGTTTTTTTATTTTTCATTTATTTTATTTTCTTAAAATTGTATTTTTTATAGTTTAATCTTATTTTTTTTATTTCACAGGTAAGTTTTTATTTATTTTAGGATAGTTATATTATAAATTTATTTTAAAGTTAGGGGTGTTAGGTTTAGGGGTTAATAGTTTAATACTTAAATTTAGTGATATGCGATGTGGGGGGTGGTGGTTTAGGGTTTAATATGTTTAGTTTAGTATTAGCGATATGGGGGGCTGGCAGATTAGGGGTTAATAGGTTTATTATAGTAGTTGCGATATGGGGGCCCGGCGGTTTAGGAGTTTAATATGTTTAGTTTAGTATTAACAATGTAGGGAGGTGGCGGTTTAGGGCTTAATAGTTTAGGTTTATTTAGTGTTGGCGATGTGGGGGTCGGTGGTTTAAGGGTTAATAGGTTTATTTAATGTTGGCTATGTGGGTGGGCCGGGGATTAGGGGTTAATAGGTATAATATAGTACTGGTGAAACTCAAAAAATTAGAATATCGTGCAAAAGTTAATTTATTTCACTAATGCAACTTAAAAGGTGAAACAAATATATGAGATAGACTCATTACATGCAAAGCAAAGATAGTTCAAGCCGTGATTTGTCATAATTGTGATGATTATGGCTTACAGCTCATGAAAACCCCAAATCCACAATCTCAGAAAATAAGAATATTACATGCAATCAATAAAACAAGAATACATACATACCTGTAGAACAATATTGGACCTAAGAAAAGTATAAGCATGCATACTGTATGTACTCAGTACTTGGTTTGGGCCCCTTTCGCAGGAATTACTGCCTTAATGCGGCATGTCATGGAAGCTATCAGCATGTGGCACTGCTGAGGTGTTATAGAAGACCAGGATGCTTCAATAGCGGACTTCAGCTCTTCTGCATTGTTCGGTCTCATGTCTCTCATCTTTCTCTTGGCAATGGCCCATAGAATCTCTATGGGTTTCAGGTCAGGCGAGTTTGCTGGCCAATCAAGCACAGTAATCCCATGGTCATTAAACCAGGTTTTGGTGCTTTTGGCAGTGTGGGCAGGTGCCAAGTCCTGCTGGAAAATGAAGTCAGCATCCCCATAGAGCTCATCTGTGGAAGGAAGCATGAAGTGCTCCAAAATCTCCTGGTAGACGGCTGCATTGACCCTGGACTTAATGAAGCACAGTAGACCAACACCAGCAGATGACATGGCTCCCCAAATCAACACAGACTGTGGAAACTTTACACTGGACTTCAAGCATCTTGCAGTGTGTGCCTCTCCATTCTTCCTCCATACTCTGGGACCTTGGTTTCCAAATGAGATGCTAAATTTGCTCTCATCAGAATAGAGGCCTTTGGACCACCAAGCAACAGACCAGGTCTGTTTTTCTTTAGCCCAGGTAAGACGCTTCTGACATTGTTTGTTGTTCAGGAGTGGCTTGACAAGAGGAATACGACATTTGAAGCCCATGTCCAGAATCCGTCTGTGTGTGGTGACTCTTGTGAAAGTCCCCAACACTTTTGAATGGCCTTTTCCTGACAATCCTCTCCAGGCTGCGGTCATCCCTGCTGCTTGTGCACCTTTTTTTTTTTTTTTCCACACTTTTCCCTTCCACATAACTTTCTATTAATGTGCTTTGATACATCCAACTTCGTTTGCAATTACCTTTTGAGGCTTTCCCTCCTTATGGAGGGTGTCAATGATGGTTTTCTGCACAACTATCAGGTCAGCAGTCTTTCCCATGATTGTGATTCCTACTGAACCAGACTGGGAGACCATTTAAAGGCTCAGGAACCCTTTGCAGGTGTTATGGCTTTATTAGCTGATTGAGCCTAGAATATTGCACCTTTTCACAATATTCTAATTTTCTGAGATTGTGGATTTGAGGTTTTCATGAGCTGTAAGCCATAATCATCACAATTATGACAACTCACGGCTTGAACGATCTTGCTTTGCATGTATTGAGTCTATCTCATATATTAGTTTCACCTTTTAAGTTGCATTAGTGAAATAAATTAACTTTTGCACGATATTCTAATTTTTCGAGTTTCACCTGTATTTGCGATGCGGGGGCATGGGGGTTTAGGGGTTAATAGGTAGTTTATGGGTGTTAGTTTACTTTGTAACATTTTAGTTAGGAGTTTTGTGAAACATTTTTGTTTCGCAAAATCCATAACTACTGGTCTCAGATAGCGGAATGGATGGCGGTGGTATAGACTATAACGCAAGCATTATATTATTAAAATTCCGCACTCAAAAGCCATTTCTTGAGTGCGGAATGGAGATTTGCGTAAAGGCTAAAACACTTGCGGTATAGCTGTACCACAGCAACTTGTAATACGGGAGACCTGCATATTCCGCGCGCAAAGGTACATTTTTCAGCGCTATAGCCGTACCGCACAATAGCGCAAAACTTGTAATTTAGGCCACAGAAAATAATGTAGTTTTTTATTATTAAATATTTATATATATATATATATATATATATATATATGTGATAAAGTTAATGTAAAATAGATATCTCTAACAATATATCAGTAGGAATAGATATACAGGTGTTGGTATATATACTGTATATATATATATATATATATATATATATATATATATATATATATATACATATATATATATATATATATAAATATGTATGTACAATAAATAGTACATTGTTCTGTAAGTGAAGAACATTGGAGTGTGAAATATATTTATAACTGTCTGGTTAGCGTGCAAGTGTAGGTGTTAGTTTTTTTCTTCTTTGCTCCCCATTGACTTCTATGGTTAGAAGTTAACACGGTTGCAATATTTGGTTAGCGCGCATCGGGTTTTGCTTGCATGCAAACTTTTACTTTCAACTTTTAATATGCCTGGCACCTGGCGCGTGCATAGTGCCCCTCTCTAAATAGCACTCCACTCGTAATTTAGCCCAAAATAGGGAGCCTGTTGAAGAATTAGTTGGAGGAAAGAAGCTTTTAGTGTGGTTTATAAGGTCCTGGAAAGGATCCAAGTTCCAAGTTTCCAGTAGTAGAACTCCACCGTTCTTCCCCATTAATCTGTGAACTGGGTGTGTAATGTAGGCATGTAGATTACTATCAAATCCTACTATCTTGAAACTTTAATGAAAATAGCTAAGATACACTTAAATATAGCTCATTCAACCAGTGACACAACCAAGTTTTGTGGGAAAATGTGCACAAGGGCATAAATAGCAGACTGTAACTCTCCAAATGTGTACTATCCATGATTAAGGAAATATAGAAATGAAAAGCAGTAAATAATCAACAGCCTAATTGTCATCTAGCCAATAGGAGAGAGACAACAACATCAAGCTCTGATGCTTGGTTGGTTAGTACAGGTACCAATCAGATGAATGCCTATTCAACAGTCAGATTAGTGTCTGTTGGCTATTGAGCTTAACATTGAGTTTAACTATTACAACTCTGCTATCAATGAACATATAGTCAGGGAAAACTAGAGGGTTCACTAGGTCTAACCTTTATTAAAGTGGCGGTTATTGCATTACCTGTTGCCAGTAAAATAAAACAAAACATTTCTCTCCCGATTGTGGTTAAAGTCATTTAAAATGTCCTTGTCAACCATTCACTCATGTGACAAGCTGTGTTTACAGTGCACCATCTATCTATATGGCATCTCTCTATATGGCAATTAAAGAAAAGTACCAGACAACTTGTTAACAGTTCAATGATAAATAGCATATGACCTTTGACATTTAACAAAAAAATGTCACTAAATATCTATGTGAGAAAGGGTGTTTTTCTAGTTCTGCTCAGGGTAATTACTGTTACTGATAGAAAGTAAATAGTACTTAAATAAAAAAGTGAATGTATGCTTCTGACAACTATGCTACTACTAAAAAATACTTCCCATCTAAAGTATGCAAAAAAAATGTAATACAAATTCCAATTTACTTCCATGATCAAACTGCACAATCTTTTTATTTGCAATTTTTTTTTTGAGGCGCCAGCTCCTACTAAGCATTTGCAAGAGTTCACAGTGTACACCTATAGAAGTCTGTTATTGGCTGATGACTATCATATGATACAAGGGGCCGGCAAATTGAAGTACATTTTGAAACTTGTCAGAAAAAAAAAAAAATATTGGTCATTTAAATTCAGAGTATGTGCTTTTGCATTGCCTTTGTCTTTATTATGTACTTGTTCATTATGCAATTCTACATTATTTAATAGAGACAGAGAGGAGATTGTCAGGATAATAAAGTTTGCTATACCAGCAGAATAAGGATGAATGACTTGGTCAGTTGGTGAGAGAGCCTGGGAAACCAGTAGAGTAATTATATTTTTTCATGTCTAAATTCTTTTTTGGGGACTGATAGCCATTAATAGTCATTAACAATGCTATTGGGGGAAATGGAGATAGAATATTGTTATCAAGCTCTGCTTTATTTAACTTGGTATGATTGAGATCACTTTGATAAAAATAGAGCCAATCCCGTTTTTTTTTTTCGGTATTAAGAGAGTATCTATCTATATATCTATAATTATTATTTTTAAGATAAAAGGCACTCACTGGTCTATTCAAAGATCACATAATTTTATTTGTGCAACTTGTGATGTTTTGGGGATATCACCCCTTCCTCAGACAAAGAAAAATGAATTGTGTTTCTTATATACCCATAACACCTCCCACAAGATGAACCACCATCAGTGTTGTCATAGCAACAAATGGTGCACTAATGAGATATAGCTACAAACAATTGCAATGTAATATCACAATAAATAACTGAAAAGGATCTATTCTGTGGCAATATGAGTGATATTATAATAAGAAAACGGGGTGGCAGAAAATTTAAACCTAATAATGAAAGGTACTCCACTAACCTCAATAACAGATGTCAACTTCACTCACTAAATGCGTGTAGAAAACCAGTCCTATCCTTTCAAACTATAAGAAAGCTTATTATATCAGGGGTGCATATGCATTAACTATTACTCCTGTTATAATTATCAATCAAATATCAACTCCTGGCACTACCTAACAAAACTCTATATTTAAATTCCAGATTCACCAACTGCTAAATATTGAGTTTTGTTAGAAATACATACATACATACATACATATATATACACACTACCATACATATATATACACACTACCAAAAAAAAAAGATTATTACCACTCATTGAAAGCTCAGATGATGGTTAGCATTTTTTAGCATAAAAGTATTTTTTAATGAATTATTATTTTTTTAGACATAATGCTATCGCACACTTAATAGACTACAGCATAGTGTAAATAGAACCTTTATATGCACTGGGAATCAAAAAAAGGAGTGTGACTCACTTTATTGCTATATTCGCTTTATTGCAGTGGTCTGGAACCAAACCTATAATATACATAAAAATCTATATTTATATCTACAGTACTTAAAAAATAAATGATATATATATATTTTACTTATTTTTTAAGTACTGCAGATATAAATATATATTTTTATGTATATATTGTGTCACTGGAGATATATCACTACAAGTAAGTCTAATACATTTTTTTTTTTTTTTGTATATCTGAAATACAACTTTAGAATGATATTGCCAGGAATTATTTATTAAAATTGCTCTTTTAAACAATTATCAGCATCACAGGGTGGTAAAAATATATGTTAATAATAAAATAATTTGTGTTTTTGTTATTACATTTTTTACAATAGAAGCTATTTTTGAAAGCATTAAAAAACAGACTAAGGGGCTGAATTATCAAGCTCCGAATGGAGCTTGATGCCTTTGTTTCTGCGCGAGCCTTCAGGCTTGCCAGAAACAGAAGTTATAAAGCAGCGGTCTAAAGACCGCTGCTCCATAACTTGTCCACCTGCTCTGAGGCAGCGGACAGAAATCAACCCGATCGAATACGATTGGGTTGATTGACATCCCCTGCTAGCGGCCAATCCCTCTCAAACAGCTCTCTTCCCTCCCCCACACCCCAATGGTTACCCCCTTCTTAAGTACTGGCAGAACGTCTGCCAGTATGAAAATAAAAGGCTCTTTTATATATATATATATATATATATATATATATATATATATATATATATATATATATATATATACATGTATTTCTATAATACCGGTATATTTTCTGCATTTTAGGATCAACCTTACCCCCCAATCTCCCTGATCTCCCCAAATAGCTCTATAACCCTCCCCCTCTACCTATTAGCCGCCATTTCAGGTACTGGCAGCTGTCTGTCAGTACCCAGTTTGCAGCAATTTTTACTTTTTTTTAACTACCCCCCTCCCAGATCTCTTTCCCACATAGGATCCCCCTCTCCCTCATTCCCACTCGTTCCTTCCACCTCACGGCCACTGCAGCTCAATTTTTTCTTCTTTTCCGTAGAGTAGTGGTCCCACCCTCCTCCAGCGATTGGCCACACACCTGCCTCCCTCCTAACCCTCCCACACCATCAATGATCTGTGCCATCCCTGGCTGATGAAGACAGGGCCAAAGAGTGGCCCTCTCTGCATCGGTTACTGACTGGAGGGTATTGCACAATTCCTTAAAGGGCCATGATACCCAAATGTTGAAACACTTGAAAGTGATGCAGCATAGCTGTAAAAAGCTGACTAGAAAATATCACCTGAATATCTTTATGTAAAAAAGAAAGTTATTTTACCTCATAAGTTCCTCAGTAGCCACATCCCATTGTAAAGGACTTCTAAGCAGCAAATCAGTATGTCTGTCCCGGGACAGCGAAAGGAGCAAGCATTCGTGCACACTCATATTATTTCCCTATTCAGTTTAAGGAAGTTTACTATGAAATCTCATGAGCGTTAAGTGAAATCTCATGAGATCACAGTAAAAGAGTTCATGACCTCAGCACTGCTGATGCTGATTGGCTGCAGTTCATTCCTTCATTTTTTATTTTGTTTTACCTGCAGCTGAACAACAGCCGAATATAACTTTTTACACAGAACTTACTCTGAGTTGATGAGATTGTGAGGTAAAATATCTTCCTTTTTTTACATAGAGATGCTCAGGTGATATTTTCCTGTCAGCTTTGTACAGTTATACTGCATCAGTTTAAAGTATTTTAGCATATAAGTATTATGTCCCTTTAATATGGAGGCATCGCTGCAATTACCCTGAGAGCGACTGGAAGCAATAGTGATAGTTTCCACCACTAATTTTGACCGAAGACGTGCTAGGTACGTCAGCGAACATTACGGGCCATTTTTTGGAGGACTTACCTAAAACGTCCTCGCTCGTTAAGGTTAACGTTCATGATTTAGAGAGAGCATGGCATTGTAAACAACTTTCCAATTTACTTCTATTATATAATTTGATTAATTTTCATGGTATATTTTATTGAAAAGCATACAGAAGTAGGCTCAGGAGCTGCTGATTGGTAGCTGCACATGTATTGTTCTTGTTATTGGGTCACCCATGTGCATTGCCATTTCTTCAACAAAGGATATGAAGGGAATAAACCAATTTAAGTCATAGAAATCAATTTGAAAGATGTTTAAAATTAAAATAGCACTATCTATATATTTCTAAACATTTAAACAGGTCTCTATTATGCATATAAATTATTATTGTAACATGCAGATGACGTATGACAGGCGTCTTACTTGGAAGTAAGACGCATGCGTGAAACGGGAGCTCGCAGGGTAATCAATATGCCAAGAAAATTTACAGCTCATGCATAGAGTAGTAAGAGGGCGGATGACATGGAGAGACGGCTGCCTAATGGCAGAAATTTCAATAGGTGGATAACAAAACGTGATCAATAGAGAAAAAATATATATATGGGTCGAGTTAGAGGACAGTAAGAAAAGGCATTCTAAAGATGATAACTTGATACATACATTAACATATAAAAAATTATGAATTAAACTTACAATGATTTTGAACCCCCAGTGCTATGCTTTATAGAACTAGAGTTAACTTTACCATCACTTTAAGTTTCACTTTATCCACATTTATAAAATAATAATATATTTGGTTTCCTATTATCCAATTCTTTTTTTTTTTTTTTTTACATATGCCCTTATATTAATTAGATTGTACATTGCTTGGGGTAAGTACTCTATACACACCAATAATGTCTAAACAACCTACTTTTTAAAATATTTTTTTACTTTATTGTTGACCAATTCAGTATATATATATATATATATGTTACAGTTAAAGTGCAGTGCAGAAATGTACACATTACCTAGCTAATCTGCAGATTAACTAGGGTGATCAGTTAAAGTGCAGAAAAATTGTTTCATTTCTCAGATTACCTAGGTAAATCTGCAAATTACCTAGATAATCTGCACATTACCTACTAGGCACTAGTTAAAGTGCAAAAAAAAAGCACTTTAGCTTTTTAGAAAAGTTTGTTTTTCTCATGTAAACTGTTTATTGAAAAAGAAGCCGAAGAATGTAATAAACAGAATGTTCCGATTTCGGCCGAGGGCAGATACTCTCCAGACACAATTTGTGACTGCAAATTAATTTCCTAGATCTAATATTTTAAACAGTTTGATTGTTTGTATTATATTTTTTAAATTGTTATAGTTGAGTTTAACGAAATAAAGAACATGATGTTAAATAATAACATTATGTTAATTTAATTAATTGTTATAGTTGAGTTTAACGAAATAAATAAAGAACATGATGTTAAATAATATTTGAGTTTAACGAAATAAATAAAGAACAGAATGTTCCGATTTCGGCCGAGGGCAGATACGATCCAGAGTGCTCTGTTCTAATCAGAGCCTCGGGCACCACAACTGCCTCTGGGAACCTTACCATGGGTCCCAGCCAGCAACGTCTTGACATTCTCTGTCTGGGAAATTATCTATCTATCTATCGAATCTATAATAAATAGATAGATAGATATATAGATAGATAATTTCCCAGACAGAGAATTTCAAGACGTGCGGCTAGGACCCATGGTAAGGTTCCCAGAGGCAGTTGCGGCACCCGAGGCTCTGATTAGAACAGAGCACTCTGGAGCGTATCTGCCCTCAGCCAAAATTGGAAGATTCTTCGGCTTCTTTTTCAATAAACAGTTTACATGAGAGAAACAAATTTTTCCAACTTTAACTACATGGAAGCAGTTAATGTGCACATTACCTAGGTAAAGTGCAGATTCTGCACTTTAACTGAGCAAATCAGTTAATCTGCAGATTAGCTAGGTAATGTGCACATTAACTGATTCTGCACTTTAACTGTAACATATATATATATATATATATATATATATATATATATATATACACAGGTGGCCCTCGTTTTACAACGGTTCATTTTACACCGTTTCAGAATAACAACCTTTTGTTCCAGTCATGTGACTGCTATTGAAAAGCATTGAGAAGCAGTGCATTTATTAAAATAGCCAGTAGCTGAGCTGTCCGCTTGTGTTGCAGCAAAGCCAAGCAAGCTAAAATTAATCAGTTTAACCAGACCTGAGCTATTAAGCAGATTTCAAAGGAACACGATTTTCCTGTCTATAAATCGGTCCATATTGGAATGCATAGAAAGAATTGTTTGCAGAAAAATGCAAGTAAAGTCTCTGTTGTGTGATTATTTTATTAGGTTTATAATGCTGTTTAGCAAATGTTTTTGTTCATTTAACTTAGTTTAATTATATATTCTGTGTTGTGTGATTATTTTATTAGGTTTATAATGGTGTTTAGCATTTAAAGTCTTCATTTCAAAGCTTTAAAAATAATGTATTAGGTGTAACTTAAGTCAATTTTGAGAGGGACCTGGAACCTAACTCCCTCACTCCCCATTGACTTACATTATAAACTGGGTTTCAATTTACAACGGTTTCGATTTCAACCATTCCTTCTGGAACCTAACCCCGGCGTAAACTGAGGGCTACCTGTATATATATTGGAACTGTGTGAAACTAAATGTTGCATAATAATAAATGTGTGTCAGTAACTTGTATGAGCATACCTCAATAAAAAAAAGTGCCATTGATATATCAGATATCATATTGTCATAGCATATTTAATAAATAAAGTTGGCAATATACAGAATATACCAAATGTGGAAAATATAACTACTGTTTTTTGACTGTTTGGCTTATAATACCGTTCAGGTGGAAAAGTTATTACCAAGCTGCCCCAGTTAATGTAATATTAAAATGCTAAAAGCAATAAAAAGCTTTATGTTAAATGGCTACAAAATGTATCCACCAGTCCAAATAGTTTCTTATGCCAACTATTTTAATTAAGGCAAAATGTTTTTTAGGAAACTAACTTGCATGGAGATAGCTTATACAATGGTAAATATTCTTTGTGGAAAGAAAACATTATCTATCTATCTATCTATCTATCTATCTATCTATATATATATATATATATATATATATATATATATCTTACGGGTAAAGTAAGAAATCCGGGTAATCCTAGGATTACCTGGGTAAAACAGACATAACCAATTGGCTGTGGGTAAAGCCCGATGTACTGTAATTGCCCCATGTACACTATTTCTTTTGCCTCCACCTGGAGGATTTAAGAAAGGCACCCGGACGATCATCTGGCATCCACCCCAAGTGAACCTTGGGGAATGAGGTTTAAAAGGGGGTCTTCACCCCATGAACCCCCTGGGCAGCAAAAAAGATAGTGAAGATGAGGGAATTACAGTGCATGCTATATATGTTTGATATGATGACTCCACACTCTGAGGGGAGTTGCTTGGGTAATGTCTGTTTTACCTGGGTAATGCTAGAATTACCCAATATCTGACTTTAACCGCAATATATATATATATATTTCTTTTTTATAGTAAATTTGTAAATATGTATTGATAATAAAGATACAACAGATGATTATTTCAATTTGTATAACTGTAGTTGTTTTGATTAATGACATATGGAATGTTTTAGTGAAGATTAACAAATGTCCTTTATGATTAATGTTTGTTATCATGTTTTGTTTATGCTAAAGGTATTGTCTATGACCCTGTAATGCTGAAGCACCAGTGCATTTGTAGCAACTATTCCAACCATCCTGAACATGCTGGAAGAATACAAAGCATCTGGTCAAGACTCCAAGAAACTGGGTTATTAAACCAATGTGAGGTAATCAGCTCTGTACACACAGTATTCTAAAATGCAACAACAGTAGAAATAAACCCTTTTATCAGTCACCACATGGGCATAAAACCTACATTACTTCCCTTAATTTAGTAACAACAGTAAAGCAATAACCTCAATAACAAAAACAAAGCATACAATCTATTTACTAGGAAACAAATGAACCTCAGCTAGCACTTCCTAACTGAAATGTATAAAATATGTATGTGCAAAAAAAGTAAAAGAGGCTGGATCACTACATAATCAAATAAATTAAGGTGCTAAAATGGTACACCAACTAGTGTGAGAATTTACTTTTTAGCATTCTAACCATCAATAATAACAATTATTTAATAAGAAGCATCCCAGATACCATAAACCAGAGCAGTATTCACCTAGAGAGTGATAGAATCATAGAGGCCCTTATTAAACTTCACTATACAAGTCATTCTTTTAAAGGGACACTCAAGTCAAAATTAATCTTCATGATTCAGATACAGCATGCAATTTTAAACAACTTTCCAATTTACTTCCATTAACAAAATGTGCACAGTCTTTTTATATTTACACTTTTTGAGTCACCAACTCCTACTGAATTCACAGCATATACGTATATGCATTTGTGTGCCATTTGGCTGATGGCTGTCACATGATACAGGGGGAGTGGAAACAGACATAACTGCAATTTATTTAAAAAAAATCTACTTCTCATATGAAGTTCAGACTAAGTGCTATTGCACTGTCTTCTTATCATGCGTTTGTTGATTATGCAAATCTACTGTATTGACTGGTCCTTTAAGTTGTAATTAGTCAATTGCAACTGTACAAACATAACCATCCGCAAAGATTTAATCCATTGTTGATCACTGTCCTGCACTTGAATATCAGTCCATAAATAATTACCAATTCTATTAATGTTTCTATCATCTATCTATCTATAGAATATTCTAGAATATTCTGAGTGGATAGTAAGGGATTTATTAAAAAAAAGGACAGTAACTCAAAGTGTTATTCCCGAGAAAATGTTTAATTATGCATTGTTAAAAACAAAAAAATATATAATTTTCCTTTGTTTTTACCTACATATGTTCTAATTTAAAGGAACAGTATACTCAGTGGAGAAGCAGATACGAGTTTATTGTATTTAAAGCTGATTCAGAAAAAATATTTGAAAATTGCAGGGCTCTCCATCTCACCTCCCTGAGAGGCTAATTTCTTTTAACTCCTTCATGGTGGTACTATAGTGTTCATATCTATAACAAAGTTCCATTGTAAACACTATTAGTAAAAATAAAATAATGAGATCACCAATGTGATCGCGTGATTTCAAGGCAGGGATCGGATCATGGGGGACTGCCTTTGTTGCTATGCACGCTCTCTAGACCGATCCTTGCCAACGTGAAAGGGGGAATCTGCAGGACGCCATATATGATAGGACGTTCCATGCCGTCTTAACTTTGTTAAAGCCAGTGCTGTTAGGACGGCATGGAATGTCCTAACAGCGTAAAGGGCTTAAAATCTTTAGTTTAAATAGCTTTCCTGTAGCCATTACTGCAGTACTGAGATTTTACTATAAGTTAAGCTTTTGACTGGAAAAGTAGCTATTTCAAATGACAAAATAAAAGGTAAACATTTATTAAAAAACACCCAAATTGTTTATCTGATTTTGCTCTTAAAGCATGTGTTTAATATTCAGATGTTTTGCAAAGCAGTGTTTAATTGCTGATATATACAATGCATATGTAAAAACAATACTATATATTCCCTTTAATTTAATACCAATTATAATAACAAAGGAAAACAGATCTACTTTCACTCAGGATGGAGCTAGATCAAATTTTATACTGTTTCATTGAGAAGGTTCATTAAACACAAGTATGCACAAGAGATCTATTTAAATTATAGTAAATATTCCTTAGAATCTTGCAGGTTTAGGGGCACCACACACTTTTTTTGCCTTAACGCAAATTAACTTACGCAATTTGCATAAAGTCTTTTTTTCAATGGGACTTCCATAGCGCCGATATTAAAATCTTTTTCTGGGAGGTCAAAAAGTGAGCGGTACAGGCAGCCTATCCCGCAAGATTCGTAACACAATCTAAAGTCAGTAGTTATGAGTTTTACGCTACAAAGCTGTAGCATAAAACTCATAACTAAAGTGTTAAAAAGTACACTAACACCCATAAACTACCTATTAACCCCTAAACAGAGGCCCTCCCGCATCGCAAACACTAAAATAACATTATTAACCCCCAATCTGTCGCTCCGGACATCGCCGCCACTAGAATAAACATATTAACCCTGCCTCTCAAACACTAGTTAAATATGATTAACCCCAAATCTGCTGTCCCTAACATCCCAGCCACCTACCTACATTTATTAACCCCAACCCCTAAACCTAAGTCTAACCCTAACCCTAACACCCCCTAAATTAAATATAATTAAAATAAATAAAAATAAAAATTACTATCATTACCTAAATAATTCCTATTTAAAACTAAATACTTACCTGTAAAATAAACCCTAAGCTAGCTAAAATATAACTAATATTTACATTGTAGCTAGCTTAGGGTTTATTTTTATTTTATAGGCAAGTTTGTATTTATTTTAACTAGGTAGACTAGTTAGTAAATAGTTATTAACTATTTACTAACTACATAGCTAAAATAAATAAAAAAAAAGAGCTAAATGCCCTTTTAAGGGCAATGCCCATCCAAATGCCATTTTCAGGGCAATGGGGAGCTTAGGTTTTTTTAGTTAGGATTTTATTTGGGGGGTTGGTTGTGTGGGTGGTAGGTTTTACTGTTGGGGGTGTTTGTATTTTTTTTTACAGGTAACAGAGCTGATTTCTTTGGGGCAATGCCCCGCAAAAGGCCCTTTTTAAGGGCTATTGGTAGTTTATTGTAGGCTACGGTTCTTTTTATTTTGGGAGAGCATTTTTTATTTTACTAGGGCTATTAGATTAGGTGTAATTAGTTTAAATATCTGATAATTTCTTTTTTTATTTTGTGTAATTTAGTGGGGGGGTTTGTAATTAAGTAATTGTATTTAATTTAGGTTAATGTTAGTTTAAGACAGGTTAGGTTTTATTTTACAGGTAAATTTGTAATTATTTTAGCTAGGTAGTTAGTATATTGTTATAACTATTTAGTAACTAGTCTACCTAGTTAAAATAAATAGAAACTTGCCTGTAAAATAAAAATAAAACCCTAAGCTAGCTACAATGTAAATATTAGTTATATTGTAGCTACCTTAGGGTTTATTTTACAGGTAAGTATTTAGTTTTAAATAGGTATTTTTTAGTAATGATAGTAGGTTTTATTTAGATTTATTTTAATTATATTTCAGTTAGGGTGTGTTAGAGTTAGACTTAGGTTTAGGGGTTTATAATTTTAGTATAGTGGAGGCGACATTGGGGGCGGCAGATTAGGGGTTAATAAATGTAGGTAGGTGGCGGCGATGTTAGGGGTTGCAGATTAGGGGTTAATAATATTTAACTAGTGTTTGCGATGCGGGAGTGCGGCGGTTTAGGAGTTAATATGTTTATTCTAGTGGCGGCGATGTCCGGAGCAGCAGGTTAGGGGTTAATAAATATTATGTAGGTGTCTGCAATGTCGGGGGTAGCAGATTGGGGTTAATAAGTGTAAGATTAGGGGTGTTTAGACTCGAGGTTTATGTTAGGGTGTTAGGTGTAAACATAAATTTTGTTTCCCCATAGGAATCAATGGGTCTGCGTTACGGAGCTTTACGCTGCTTTTTTGCAGACTTTTTTTCAGCCGGCTCTCCCCATTGATGTCTATGGGGAAATCATGCATGAGCACGTACAACCAGCTCACCGCAGCTTTCAGCAGCGCTGATATTGGAATGTGGTATGGAGCTCAATTTTGCTCTATGCTCACTTCTTGCCTGATTACGCCGGGTTTATGAAAACCTGTAATGCCAGCGCTGTAGGGAAGTGAGTGGTGACAATAACTTGCAAGTTAGTACCACACCCCTCATACCGCAAAACTCGTAATCTAGCCATTATTTATTACTATAATTCCAGATTGTTTTGTTATGTAGGATGGAAGTTTATCATAGAGTTTATAGAGATTTTAGTATGCTTAAAAATAACAAACTTATAGACTATAAAAAAAGGACATTGGGCAATATTGTATTTGTTCCATTAAAAGTGTACATTTTAAAGCTTATTATAGTTTTTTTAAATGATTATTCCTAAGATAAATAAACACCTTCTCTTGCCAGACGTGAATATATGTCCTCGTCTACCAAGGTGGCTGTATGAATTGAACCTTTAGGCTAATTTAAATAACTTTTTTTTATTAATTAATTATTATTTTTTTTAATAAAAAAATAAAATAATTTTTAGTTATTTCATATGTATGATACAATGTGTGTCTATAATTTGTTAGAGTATTTAAAGAGCTTGTATTATAAAATGTGTCTTTATGCATACTTAAACAACTTTGCAATATACATTAAAGGGATACTAACCCCACATTTTTTCTTTCATGATTCAGATAGAGCATGCAATTTTAAGCAACTTTCTAATTTACTACTATTATCAATTTTAATTTGTTCTCATGTTATCTTGATTTGAAAAAGCAGTAATAAAAGGTCAGGAGCCGGCCCATTTTTAGTTCAGCACCTTGGTAGAGCTTGCTGATTGGTTTACTACATTTAGCCACAAATCAGCAAGTGCTACCCAGGTGCTGAACAAAAAATGGTCCGGCTCTAAAGCTTGCAGTACTGATTTTTCAAATCAAGATAGCATGAGAACAAAGAAAAATTGATAATAGGAGTAAATTAGAAAGGTGCTTAAAATCTCATGCTCTATCTGAATCATGAAAGGAAAAAAATTGGGTTTAGTATCCCTTTAAATGGACAGTCAAGTCCAAAAAAACCTTTCATGATTTAAATAGGGAATGTTATTTTAAACAACTTTCCAATTTACTTTTATCACCAATTTTGCTTTGGTATTCTTAGCTGAAAGCTAATTCTAGGAGGGTCATATGCTAATTTCTTAGACCTTGAAGACTGCCCCTAATCTGAATGCATTCTGACCCCTAGAAGGCATTAGTTCATGTGTTTCATATAGATAACATTGAGCTCAGGCATGTGAAGTTATCCTGGAGTGAGCACTGATTAGCTAAAAAGCAAATCTGTCAAAAGAACTGAAATAAGGGGGCAGTCTGCATAGGCTTAGAACCAAGGTAATTACAGAGGTAAAAAGTGTATTTATATAACTGTGTTGATTGTGCAAAACTGGGGAATGGGTAATAAAGGGATTATCTATCTTTTTAAACAACAAAAAATATTAGGTTATTAGTGTTATTATTCATTTGTATAGCACCGCAAAGTCCTGTAGCATTGCTTTCAGAGATAGGAGTATACATTGACAAACATTTGTGATACAATACAAATACTAAACAAATCTCGTACAGGAGGAGGAGGGCCTTGCTCTGAAGATTGTACAGTTTAAACAATTGTGGGTTTTCCATTTCAGAGAATTGGCAGTGCACATTGCAGTCTTCGCAAGCCTAACACTTCCACCCATCTGTCTCTAATTGGCCTCAGCAGAAATGATAAGAAAATAGCTGTGATAGATTCTACCAAGTAATACAAGTAGTAGTGGGAATTTGATCATTTAAACTTTTGCAACAAAAATGTTTAATTACAAGGTTTTTACTATCCCTTTAAATTAAAAAGATATGAAACACATACAATTATTTTGTAACTCAAACAGAGCATAACATTTAAAAAAAAATTCCAGTATACTTCTATTATCAAATTTGCTGCTATGGTACTCTTTGTTGAAGAGATGTCTAGGTAGGTGTGTGGAGCACAAACGAGCCGGAACTAGTGCTGCCATTTAGTGCTCTTGTAAATGGATAACATTCTTGCAAAACTGTTGCTATATAAAGCTCCAGGCATCAATACCAAGATACCAAGACAATCAAGAAAATGTGATAATAGGAGTAAATTAGTATGTAGTTTAAAATTGTATGCTCCATATAAATGATGAAAGAAATATTTTGGGTTTCATGTCCCTTTAATTGAAATAGATGATAGGAGGTAATTTTTATTTATATATATATATATCATCGAACATGACACAGATTGAGTGATATCAATCCAATCATGTGTTTGTAATTATACAACCAATATGAAACATGTTCATTGCATATAAAAAAAAAATTAAACTGACCTAATTAAGCCTGTGAGTGTTTCACGTTATTTATATTAATGCAAAAGGGAGTGATTTACTTGCAGTATGCTAATATGTTAATTTAAATGTAACGTATATTAATGTATAATTCTACAGAAATACGGTCACTAGAGCAAAATGTTCCATAATTAAATTTGCATAGCAATAACAAATTATTTTGCAGCAGGACATCAGGATATACTGTTCACATGATCTTTTAAATAAAGTTTTTGCACAGTTTACTTTCTACCAAATAACCCTTTAACCCGTGTTGTTTTACCATAAAAACTTCCTTCAACTAGTGACACATTCCTGCAAAAGAATCAATGCACACATTATGCTGTGTTGATAGGTAAAACATCCGTGCCCTGAAGT
The DNA here is from genome assembly GCF_027579735.1 of Bombina bombina. Classification (NCBI taxonomy): domain Eukaryota; kingdom Metazoa; phylum Chordata; class Amphibia; order Anura; family Bombinatoridae; genus Bombina; species Bombina bombina. The sequence continues at coordinate 333,503,734 of NC_069503.1, forward strand.
ATTGTTGCAGTCATTTCCCACACATAAACAAAACCTCTTTTCACAATACTGTTTATTCTGGCTTGAGTCAATTTTGGTATAATTTGTTTTCTGCATAGATCCAGCTAAAAATGTAGCCATTCCATCCATGAAAGACATACACCACTTATGCCAAATAACAAAATGCTTCATTAATATATTGACTTTGTAAATTTGATCTGTGATCAAATGTTAAATCCCATCAGCAGCACAAATTAACCAACCATAAGATTTGCCAGAAAACAAATACAGCCAAATGTGTCCTCTGGGGTTTTGGTTCCTAAATATGAAAGGAAAAGGGAAGAAAATATTTCCATTTAATGAAGATTATCTAGCTTTCCCTAAACTATATTTTAAAGATATGACACATTTAATGAGTATTCAGTGGAACAACCATTTATGTTTTACGGCTTACTTCCAAAATTAAATTAAGCACATAGCTAAGCTTTACTTTTTTTTCCCGAAAAGTTTAAAATGTATTATTTAGTATAGCTTATTTTATTGAGGAATACACCTGTATTTTTATCTTTGTCTTGTTTGTATGTTTGTGTGTACTTCCTTGTACTACAATTTTTTGTGTTGAGTCATTATGTTGAATTATTTATATTACATTTTAATAGTGAATAACTGAAATTACCACAAGGCTTAGGAAAATATAAACAAAGCTGACTCTGAGAAATGCAATACATTAAACGTAAACCATACTTTCATATGAGAGTGATTCCAGCTTGCTAGTAGTTAGAGTTGCCACTTGTTCTCCACAAAATTACTGGACGATCTGTATGTAATTGATGACAATGGTACAAGGGGGCCCACAATGCATCTCTTAAAGGGACATAAAACCCAATTTAGATAGAACATAACATTTTAAACAACTTTCTAATTTACTTCTATTATCAAATTTTCTTAGTTTTCTTGTCATCCTTTGTGGAAAAGCAGAAATGTAAGCTCAAGAGTGTGCACGTGTCTTCAGCATTATATAGCAGCAGTTTTGCAACAATGTTATACATTAGCAGGGGCACTAGAGGGCAGCACTATTTCCTGTCGTGTAGTGCTTCAGGCATGTGCACGCTACCGATCTAGGTATCTCTTCAACAAAGAATAACTTGAGAATTACAAATATTTGATAATAGAAGTAAATTGGAAACGTTTTAAAAATCTAGTCCTCTATTTGAATCATGAAATCATTTTTTGGGGTTTAATGTCCCTTTAAGCCAGCAGTCTTGATCCCACCATGGATATTTTTCATAACTGAGCAAAATGGTGAGCAAATCAGAAAGAAAATGCATGTAAGATTTGTTAATGCTTAAACATGCACACAAAAAATAATCATTTTAATGTCTTATTATATCTTATAATTATTAAAGAGAAAATAATAATTAAGGAGAACAGAGTTAGATAGATGGTAACTGAATGTGAAAAACAGAGAAGAGCAGTTATATTTTGTTGTGTCCCTGCATCTGAGTCATTTTTGGGGTTCTTGTGGTACTGCTGGAATATGGAAGCTGAATTCTTAAGCACACTGGGACAGTATAGTATGGAAATAGTGATATTTATTTCATAGACACAAACTATAGGTTACATTATTATTTTATTAAATGATAAGAGAGTAATAAAACGAGGCAAAACTTCTATCTAGTAAAAAGAAACATTCTATTTAAGAAGGAAGAGCAGTTAGAATTAAAGGGACATAATACTCATATGCTAAATCACTTGAAACTGATGCAGTATAACTGTAAAAAGCTGACAGGAAAATATCACCTGAGCATCTCTATGTAAAAAAGGAAGATATTTTACCTCACAATTTCCTCAGCTCAGCAGAGTAAGTTCTGTGTAAAAAGTTATACTCAGCTGCTGCTCAGCTGCAGATAATAAAAAATGAAGAAATGAACAGCAGCCAATCAGCATCAGCAGTGCTGAGGTCATGAACTCTTTTACTGTGATCTCATGAGATTTCACTTAACACTCATGAGATTTCATTGTAAACTTCCTTACACTGAATAGGGAAATAAGATAAATGAAGAAATGAACAGCAGCCAATCAGCATCAGCAGTGCTGAGGTCATGAACTCTTTTACTGTGATCTCATGAGATTTCACTTAACTCTCATGAGATTTCATTGTAAACTTCCTTACACTGAATAGGGAAATAAGATGAGTGTGCACGAATGCTCGCTCCTTCCGCTGTCCCGGGACAGGCAAACTGATTTGTTGCTTAGAAGTCCTTTACAATGGGATGTGGCTACTGAGAAACTTTTGAGGTAAAATATCTTTATTTTTTACATAGAGATGTTCAGGTGATATTTTCTAGTCAACTTTTTACAGATATGCTGCATCACTTTTAAGTGTTTAAACATTTGGGTATTATGGCCTTTTAATAAATATGCCCATTCATTTACAGGAAGTCAGAACTGCTATTAAAAAGCTATCAATTAAAGGGACAGCCAACACCAGAATTTTTGTTGTTTAAAAAGATAGATAATCCCTTTATTACCCATTCCCCAGTATTGCAAAACCAACAATGTTATATTAATACACTTTTTATTTCTGTGACTTACTTGTATCTAAGCATCTTCTGACCGCCCCTAATCACATGACTTTTAGTTATTATCTATTAACTTGTATTTTAGCCAATTAGTGCAGTGTCTGCCACTAGCCACGAGCGTGATCACAATGCTATCTATATGGCCTACATGAGCTTGCTCTCCCCTGCTGTGAAAAGTAAATAAAATAGAGGTGGCCTTCAAGGGCTTAGAAATGATCATATGTGCCTTCCTAGGTTTGCTTTCAACTAGAATACCAAGAGAACAAAGCAAAATTGTTGATAAAAGTAAATTGGAAAGTTGTTTAAAAGTACATGCCATATTTGAAAAATTAAAGTTTTTTTTGGACTTGACGGTCCCTTTAACAATACACAATATTAGATGAAAGTATTTTGTTACACTATTGGTTAAAGCATTTAACAAATATTTTTTTTAAAGGGCAGAACAACCTCTAAATATTTCAGTGAATCCAAAATTACACTTATTTTTGAAACAAGGTAAAGATGCTAATAATTTAGATTCATACCGCCCAATCTCATTAGTAAATGTAGATTACAAACTATTTACACAGATATTAGTTTTAAGGCAGTTATCAGTTATTTCAAAGATTATACACCCGGATCAAACAAGATTTATGAAAAATAGAACGCTTCTTTATAATATTAGGACGTTTGATTTAGTCTTACCCTACTATAACTTTGTAAGTCTTCATGCGGCGGTAATAGCTCTAGATGCCCATAAAGCATTTGCTTAACCTATGCAGCAACTAGACATGTGCGTTTCATTTCGTTCCGAATCAAAATTTGGATGAATTTCTCAAATTCAGAGCTTTGAATCAATTCGAGGTTCCCTAGCAACTAAACTAAACGAATCAGAATGCATTTGTATCAAATAAATCCAAATTAGATCGGATTTATTTCTTACATATGAACGGCCATGGACTAATCACAATTACACTGGTATTGTACAGTAGATTCGGTTATATCACTCCGCTAGCTCTGTGCAGGACACATTATGTAGCTGTTACCTGTGAGGTTGGTACTTAGGTGGGATATGCTGTGTATTACACTAGTATTATGTACTTTATATTAGGTTATATATCTGCTAGCTCTGTGCATATGGTGTAGCTGGTACCTGTGAGGTTGGGACTTATGTTGATTCAGATGGGTTACACCTTATATACAGTACATAATACTAGTCTAATACACAGCACATCCCACATAACACATACCAAACTTCCAAATTTACGAATCGAATACATCCGAATTTATATGAATCTGAATGAATCCAAAATGAATACATTCAAATGTATCTAAATTCGAATCAATCTGAAAACAAAATTTGAAAAAAATCTGAATCGGTCCGAAATGAACTGAAACAAATGTTTCCGCAACGCACAAGTCTAGCAGCAACTATCGGCTAGCTTACTGCGCTCGTCTTCTGTTTTTTTGCGTGCAATGGTTACCGCCCATATTACAAGTTGAAAGTAAACTCGCACACTAACCCGACACGCACAAAAAGCCAAATCTACAATATCAAGACCGCATCAAATTATACTCCCATAGACTTCAATGAAGTGTGAAAAGTTGAAAAAACACCCAAACCCACATCGCAATAAACATCCTACACTAATAACCCTGAAACTGCCACAACCCCACATCTCAAACTGCCCCACTACACTATTAACCCCTAAACCGCATAACCTCTGCATCACAAACTGCCCTTTTACACTATTAACCTCTAAACCTCCACAACCCCTCTTCATGCGGTCACTCGCCGCACTCTCAAGTTTGAATTTGAGGTACTCCCCTTGCATTGAATTTTTGTTTCCAAATTTAAACCAGCTGATGTTTGATTTTCAAATAGGAATACAAAGGTACCACTATATAAGGGGGTATCTCACGTTCAAATTTCAGTGCGCGGTGGGTGCCCACATTAAGAGCACGTCGGGGACGGAAGATCTGAAGATGAGAAGAAAAGAAGACGCATCAGTTGGAAGATGAATGAAGACTTCCCTAGCGGAGCTGAGGCAGAAGATGGACTAAGGCGGACTACCACCACTCTAGATGAAGATAGAAGATGGGCCGCCACCACAACCTCCATGAATATGGGCCCCTACCACCAGGATGAAGATGGGCCCCTTCATGAAGAGGAGCAATGCAGTTGGTGATCAATTGAGAGCCGGATTCAAATTCGATGAGTACCATCTTTGGGTTTAGCTGTAGGCATTTTTTGGGGAGAGTTTTTTTTTTAGGTTAGGGTTTTTTTTTTGTTCGCTTTGGGGCACAAAAGCCGGCGACGCCAGTGTTTGCATGGGTTTGGTATCCTATATACAGCGACGTATATAAAGGCGTCATGTATATTTCACCCGTCGCCCACAATTTTTACTCCCATAGGCTAACATGGGACAGCGTAGCAAATCGGCTTCCAATATCTAGTGCAAGGACTTACATGGCGAAAATGGATACATCTTACCCCATTTTTACCTCGCCATATAAGGCAGCCATAGCAAAATGCCTGCAAAAATAAACTAACACCTAATGCTTGCGCAATGTCTATCTACCTGTCAACCGCAATCCCCCACAGCAATAACTAATAAAGTGTATTAACCCCTATATCCGCCATCAAACCCACACCACAAGTAATAACTAAATTATTAACCCCTAAATCCGCCAACCCCAACATCGCAAACTACCTATTTAAACTATTAACCCCTAAACTGCCAAAGCCCACAACGCAATAAACCTATTCAAGTATTAACCCCTAAACCGCCAAAGCCCACAACGGAATAAACCTAACCCCTAACCTAACCCCCCCCTAACCTAACCCCCCCAACCTGATTTGAATAGCCAATATAATTTCAGTAGCTCTCATCCTATTGGCTGATTTGAATAGCTTTCATCCTATTGGCTGATTTGAATTTGAAGAATCAAATCAGCCAATAGGAATTCAAGGACGCCATTTTTAATCGCATCCCTTAAGTTCTCTATCCAGTGTGCGGCGAAGATCATACCAAGAGGATCCTACACGCTCCATGCCTCCGCGGTCGCCGGTCTTCAGTTCCAGGATCGCCGGTCTTCAGTTCCAGGGTCTCTGGTCTTCAGCTCTGTGGTCTTCAGTCTTCAGCTCTGCTCCGCATAGGATGTTCCAGGAAGAAGAAAGAAGAGGTTGCCTCTTGGAAGAAGACTTCACCACCTGGAACTGAAACTGCCACAACCCCACATCTCAAACTGCCCAACTACACTATTAACCCCTAAACCGCATAACCTCTGCATCACAAACTGCCCTGTTACACTATTAACCTCTAAACCTCCACAACCCCTCTTCATGCGGTCACTCGCCGCACTCTCAAGTTTGAATTTGAGGTACTCCCCTTGCATTGAATTTTTGTTTCCAAATTTAAACCAGCTGATGTTTGATTTTCAAATAGGAATACAAAGGTACCACTAAATAAGGGGGTATCTCACATTCAAATTTCAGTGCACGGTGGGTGCCCACATTAAGAGCACGTCGGGGACGGAAGATCTGAAGATGAGAAGAAAAGAAGACGCATCAGTTGGAAGATGAATGAAGACTTCCCTAGCGGAGCTGAGGCAGAAGATGGACTAAGGCGGACTACCACCACTCTAGATGAAGATAGAAGATGGGCCGCCACCACAACCTCCATGAATATGGGCCCCTGCCACCACCAGGATGAAGATGGGCCCCTTCATGAAGAGGAGCAATGCAGTTGGTGATCAATTGAGAGCCGGATTCAAATTCGATGAGTACCATCTTTGGGTTTAGCTGTAGGCATTTTTTGGGGAGAGTTTTTTTTTTAGGTTAGGGTTTTTTTTTGTTCGCTTTGGGGCACTGCCCTAACAAATGCCCTTTTTAAATTAGTGTTTTTTTTTTACAATAGTGTTTTTTTTTCAGGTAGCAAAAGAGTTATGTTCATTTTAGGGCATTGTCCAAATCCCAACCAAATGCCCTTTTCAGGGAAATCTTTTTTTAGGATAGTTTTTTTTTAGGTTATTTTTTTTTTTAAATTTTTTAAATAGAAAAAGAGTTGTAATCACTTTAGGGCAATGCCCTACCTAGGGCCCCATTACATAAGCGGCGTTGCCCGCAAAAGCCGGCGACGCCAGTGTTTGCATGGGTTTGGTATCCTATATACAGTGCCGTATATAAAGGCGTCATGTATATTTCACCCGTCGCCCACAATTTTTACTCCCATAGGCTAACATGGGACAGCGTAGCAAATCGGCTTCCAATATCTAGTGCAAGGACTTACATGGCGAAAATGGATACATCTTACCCCATTTTTACCTCGCCATATAAGGCAGCCATAGCAAAATGCCTGCAAAAATAAACATACAAATATCTACCTGTCAACCGCAATCCCCCACCGCAATAACTAATAAAGTGTATTAACCACTATATCCGCCATGAAACCCACACCACAAGTAATAACTAAATTATTAACCCCTAAATCCGCCAACCCCAACATCGCAAACTACCTATTTAAACTATTAACCTCTAAACTGCCAAAGCCCACAACGCAATAAACCTATTAAAGTATTAACCCCTAAACCGCCAAAGCCCACAACGGAATAAACCTAACCCCTAACCTAACCCCCCCCAACCTGATTTGAATAGCCAATATAATTTCAGTAGCTCTCATCCTATTGGCTGATTTGAATAGCTTTCATTCTATTGGCTGATTTGAATTTGAAGAATCAAATCAGCCAATAGGAATTCAAGGACGCCATTTTTAATCGCATCCCTTAAGTTCTCTATCCAGTGTGCGGCGAAGATCATACCAAGAGGATCCTACACGCTCCATGCCTCCGCGGTCGCCGGTCTTCAGTTCCAGGATCGCCGGTCTTCAGTTAAAGGGTCGCTGGTCTTCAGCTCTGTGGTCTTCAGTCTTCAGCTCTGCTCCGCATAGGATGTTCCAGGAAGAAGAAAGAAGAGGTTGCCTCTTGGAAGAAGACTTCACCACCTGGAACAGGACCTTCTCCGCCGGACTTCAGGAACAGTGAGTAGCAACCTGGGGCTTAGACTTAGGGTTTTTTAAGGGTTTTTTATTTTTTTATTTTATTTAGATAGGGTGGGCAGTAAAAGAGCTGAATGCCCTTTTAAGGGCAATGCCCAACAAATACCCTTTTCAGGGCAATGGGTAGTTTAGGGTTTTTAGTGTTAGGTTATTTTATTTAGGGGGGGTTTGGTGGGTGGGGGGTTTTACTGTTAGGGGGGGCTTTGTGTATTTTCTTGTAAAAGAGCTGATTATCTTGGGCAATGCCTTGCCAAAAGCCCTTTTAAGGGCTACTGGTAGTTTATTAGAGTAGGGGGTGTTTTTATTTTGGGGGGGGCTTTTTTATTTTCATAGGGATTAGGTATAATTTTTTAAAATTTGGAAATTTTCTTTTTTCTTTTCTGTAATCTTAGATTTTTTTCTTTTCTGTAATTATAACTTAAAGGGACAGTCTACTCCAGAATTTTGATTAGGCTGTCCCTTTAATTTATACGTAGTTTATTTGTATTTTTAAAGTAGTGTTAGTTTTTTTTTTAATTTAATAGTAACTTTAGTATTTTGTAAATTAGATAATTTGGGATCATTTAGGGGGTGTTAGGTTAGGGGGGTTAGGTTAGGGTTTATGTTTATTGCGTTGTGGGCTTTGGCGGTTTAGGGGTTAATACTTTAATAGGTTTATTGCGTTGTGGGCTTTGGCGGTTTAGGGGTTAATAGTTGTAATGGGTTTATTGCATTGTGGGTTAATGGTGAATTAGGGATTAATAGTTGTAATGGGTTTATTGCGTTGTGGGTTAATGGCGGATTAAGGGTTAATAGTTGTAATGGGTTTATTGCGTTGTGGGTTAATGGCGGATTAGGGGTTAAAAGTTTTAATAGGTAGTTTGCGATGTTGGGGTTGGCAGATTTAGGGGTTAATAATTTAGTTATTACTTGTGGTGTGGGTTTGATGGCAGATATAGGGGTTAATAGTTTAATTAGTCTTATTGCGTTTTGGGGAGTTGTCGTTCTAGGTGTTAATACATTTATTACTAGTAGTGAGAGGGAGGGATTGCGGATATAGGGGTTTTTACATGTCGGGCTTATTTTTCGGAGGCGTGTTAGACTTTTACAGGAGATTTGTTATTTTCTTTACTTTTCTTAGGCGCCGGTAGTTTCTAAAGTTCCGTAAGTCACTGGCGACTCCAGAAATTTGTATTTACGCTCATTTTTGCACATCGCTAGTTTATCCGACTTACGGCACTTTATGAGCTGCCGGCGGGGTATATGTAATACCCCGATGTGGGAGGTGAAATTACGGGTGGCGCGGGTTGCAGCGCTTGCGGCGAAGCCTGCGCCATATATGTAATCGTGCCCCAAATGCCCAATTTTTAGAGTAGGTTTTTTTAGATAGGCTTTTTTTTGGAGGGGTTACTTTTATTGTAGAATGGGGTTGTATTTTTTGCAAAATAGAGCTAAATCGCTTAAGGGCAATGCCCTACAAAAAGCCCTTATAAGAGCTATTCCTGTAGTAACTTCTAGTGTTAATATAAGGATTTTTATTTTTGGGTGTTTTTTCTTAAGGGGGGCTTTAGTGTTAGAATAGGTATAACTATGTTTTTTTATTTTCTGTAATGTTAGGTTTTTTATTTCCTGTAATGCTAGTTTTTTTTTTTATCTGTGGGGGCGTGGTGGTTTAGGAGTTAATAGTGTAGAGGAGCAGTTTGCGATGTAGGGGTGTGGCAGTTCAGGGGTTAATAGTGTAATAGAGCAGTTTGCAATGGGGTTGTGGCAGTTTAGGGGTTAATAGTGTATCTGGGCAGTTTGTGATGTGAGGGTGTAGCAGTTTAGGGGTTAATAGTATAGTTTAGTGCAACTTTTCCTCAGGCCAAACTCTTTATGCAAGCATTGCTGCTCGATGTCACCCATAGAGAATATGAGGACCGTAAATTTTACTGCTTGAACTCATGGTAATACAAATACCGTGCCACTTGTAATATGGATTTGAGCGTAAAAACCAATGCAATCTTGCTACTGCGTTTGCTTTCCTTGCACTAACGATAATGCTCCACTCACAATCTGACCATATAGTGTCATTTTTAAACCCCTTCGGACTTTTTCGACCGGGGAGGTTTGCACTCCCTGCTCACAATTGGCCATGTGAGCAAGGGGTGGCATTGCACACAAGGCAAAGTGAGTAATTAAAGCTGTGATGCCAAGAGGACAGTGGCAGAGATGTCTGTCCAGGGTTTAGTGCCTGACTGGCTACCTTTAAGGGGTGTGAATCAAATTTTCTCTACTTCATTTTTAATATCAGTTCATGACATGTGTAGAAACAGGTATAAATCCCCAATCTTGAATTCCAAAATCCTGAATTATTATTATTATACCCCAGGTTCTAAACTAAAAATGGGCCAGCTCCTATGATTTACATTCCTACTTTTAAAATAAAGATACCAAGAGGACGACGAAAAATTGATAATAGGAGTAAATTAGAAAGTTGCTTAAAATTGCATGCTCTATCTGAATCACGAAAAAAAAAAATGTATTTAGTATCCCTTTAAGAAGCTGGGGTCATGTGACTGCAACTTGTAAGCATCTCTGCCACCTTAGAGGTGGTGGAGTTAAAACCCCTCAAAATTCATTCTATTTAGGGTGATTGACAGACAAACTGCACAAGAGTAGAGGGCAGGACTGCATTTTTAGTTTAAAACCTTGTCTGTCTGTGACTTAATACATGGGGTCCAATTAATTTAACTTTAGTTTAAAGGGCTAGAAACCAAAAACATTTCTTTCATGATTCAGATAGATCATACAATTTTAAAAACAACTTTCCAATTTACTTCTATTATCTAATTTGCTCCATTCTCTTGATGTCCTTGTTTGAAGGTGCAGCAATGCATTACAAGGAGCTACTGGGAAGTAGCTGAAATCAAATGGCAAGAGGCATACCTTAGGTATACCTTTCAACAAGGTGACAAAATAAATTAGACAATGAAAATTAATTGGAAAGTTGTTTAAAATTGTATGACCTATCTGTACCATGAAAGAAAAAAAAATTGGGTTTTATGTCCCTTTAACAAATTGTCTAATTACTCATAGCATAAAACCAATAACTTTTTGCATTTATTTGCATTTTAATATATTTTTACTGTTTCAGCTAATCAATCAAATGCATATATGATGTAATTGTAGTGCAAGTTATTAATAAATTTCTATATTATAGCTGTTTAGAGAGAACTTAATGTTTTACCTTTTATTCTCTGGGGAATATTTGAGGCCTCTGCTGTTTTCTTTCAGCGTGTTCGAGGTCGAAAAGCCAGTCTTCAAGAAATTCAGCTGGTTCACTCAGAACATTATTCAATGCTGTATGGCACCAGCCCTATGAACAGGCAAAAGCTGGAACCCAGGAAACTTCAAGGTCGGTGTTAGCTTCTATACTTTTGAGAACTCTATAAAACAGCACAGTTATTACTCATAGCTAAATTCAACTTTATATATTTCGTAAGAAGAATGACAAAAAATCTAACTTTTTTTTAAGGTTAAATGTTGTTTTGTAATGTCAGAATAAAAGTGGAGGTAAATATGAAAATTCATGGAAAGGAACACGCTTACAGATTTAAACAAATTTATGTCAAGGCCTTGAAATCTCATGTATAACATAAACGTATATATGTATAATTTTGTCACTTAAAGGAACATTGGATACTTATTACTTTTGGGTAAAACGTTTCCAACACTCACTAGAGAGGCCAAAAGCAAAATCTGTAAACTAGGTTTTCAAAGTTCTGCAGATCTACACCAGCTTTTGTGTTTTCAGCATTTGCAGGTTGCAGAATTTACTTTTTGACCTCTCTAGGGAACATGGGACAAATACAATTTTTTTACAAAAGCAAGAGGTGTTTAACGTCCTTTTAATAAATAAAATGTATTAATTTGTCAAAGGGTAGCATGTTTTTATGATTGTTTTATGCATTGTGTTTTTCTTCATTATTCAAGTGTATTTATTTAGATTCTTTAAAGAGACACTAAAGTAAAAATTTAACTTTCAGAATTCAAATACAGCATGCAATTTTAAACAACTTTCCAATTTACTTCCATTTTCCATTTGTTATTTTTATATGCACACCTTCTGATGCACCAGCTCCTACTGAGAAGGTGCAAGGGTTAAGATTATGGCTCAATGATCGAAAAGGCTACGAGGCGGCAAAATATTCCCAAAAATCCTTGATATGTCGAGTGAGCCTGTTGTAATATTCCAAGCTTTCGATATAGCGGCATCACCGAGAGGTGTTTACTATACATGCCATTAGTCTGCGATTTTGGCTATAGATAACACCTCAGCATCGCTGCCCATATTGGCAATGTTAATACTCCTAAATCGAAGTACCCCACAATCGCAAACTATCACTACGCTAATAAAGATCTAAATCGCCACATACTATTCTATTAACCTCTATACCGCCACATACCCACCGCAAGTACTATTCTATTAATCCTATACCGCCACATACAAACCGCAAGTACTATTCTATTAACCCCTAAACTGCCACATCCCACCGCAAGTACCCTACACTATTAAGCCTAAGTCGTCACAAACCCCAATGCAAACTAACCTTACTCTACTTAAAACATAACCTTCCCTCTAAACTAAACCTCCTAATCTATTTTATATAACAAAAAACTAACGGCTAGATTACGAGTTTTGCGTTATGAGGGGTGCGGTACTAACTTGCACGTTATTATCACCGCTCACTTTCCTACAGCGCTGGTATTACAGGTTTTTAAAAACCCGGCGTTAAAAGGCAAGAAATGAGTGTAGAGCAAAATTGAGCCCCATACCGCACTCCAATACCAGCGCTGCTTAAGTTGTACGTGCTTGTGCACGATTTCCTCATAGAAATCAATAGGGAGAGCCGGCTGAGAAAAAGTCTAACACCTGCAAAAAAGCAGCGTAAAGCTCAGTAACGCAGCCCCATTGATTCCTTTGGGGAAACACATTTTATGTTTACACCTAACACCCTAACATGAAACCCGAGTCTAAACAACCCTAATCTTACACTTATTAACCCCTAATATGCCAATACCCCTAATATCGCCGACACCTACATTATACTTATTAACCCCTAATCTGCCGCTCCGGACATCGCCACCACTATAATAAACATATTAACCCCTAAACCACCGCAATCCCGCCTTGCAAACACTAGTTAAATATTATTAACCCCTAATCTCCCGCCCCTAACATCGCCGCCACCTACCTACATTTATTAACCCCTAATCTGCCGCCACCAACGTCGCCGCCACTATACTAAATTTATTAACACCTAAATATAAGTCTAACCCTAACACCCCCTAACTTAAATATGATTAAATTAATAACTAACGCCTAGATTAAGAGTTTAGCGTTAGCCGTCAAAACCAGCGTTAGAGGCTCCTAACGCTGGTTTTGGGCTACCGCTGGTATTTAGAGTCGTGTAGGTAAGGCTCTTATACTCACTTTCCAGCCACGACTTTTCCATACCGCAGATCCCCCTACGCCATTTGCGTATCCTATCTTTTCAATGGGATCTTTCTAACGCTGGTATTTAGAGTCTTGGCTGAAGTGAGCTTTAGAAATCTAACGACAAAACTCCAGCCGCAGAGAAAAGCCAGGAGTTAAGAGCTTTCTGGGCTAACGCCGGTTCATAAAGCTCTTAACTACTGTGCTCTAAAGTACAATAACACCCATAAACTACCTATGTACCCCTAAACCGAGGTCCCCCCACATCGCCGCCACTATATTAAATTTTTTTAACCCCTAATCTGCCGACCGCACACCGCCGCCACCTACGTTATACTTATGTACCCCTAATCTGCTGCCCCTAACACCGCCGACCCCTATATTATATTTATTAACCCCCTAATCTGCCGCCCCCAACGTCGCTGCTACCTTACCTACAATTATTAACCCCTAATCTGCCGACCGGACCTCACCGCTACTATAATAAAGTTATTAACCCCTAATCCACCTCACTAACCCTATAATAAATAGTATTAACCCCTAATCTGCCCTCCCTAATATCACCGACACCTAACTTCAAGTATTAACCCCTTATCTGCCGACCGGACCTCACCGCTACTATAATAAAGTTATTAACCCCTAATCCACCTCACTAACCCTATCATAAATAGTATTAACCCCTAATCTGCCCTCCCTAACATCACCGACACCTAACTTCAAGTATTAACCCCTAATCTGCCGACCGGACCTCACCTCTACTCTATTAAATGTATTAACCCCTAAAGCTAAGTCTAACCCTAACACTAACACCCCCCTAAGTTAAATATAATTTAAATCTAATGAAATAAATTGACTCTTATTAAATAAATTAATCCTAATTAAAGCTAAATACTTACCTGTAAAATAAACCCTAATATAGCTACAATATAAATTATAATTATATTGTAGCTATTTTAGGATTTATATTTATTTTACAGGCAACTTTGTATTTTTTTTAACCAGGTACAATAGCTATTAAATAGTTAATAACTATTTAATAGCTACCTAGTTAAAATAATTACAAAATTACCTGTAAAATAAATCCTAACCTAAGTTACAATTAAACCTAACACTACACTATCAATAAATTAATTACATAAAATACCTACAAATAACTACAATTAAACCTAACACTACACTATCAATAAATTAATTACATAAAATACCTACAAATAAATACAATTAAATAAACTAACTAAAGTACAAAAAATAAAAAAAGAACTAAGTTACAAAAAATAAAAAAATAATTTACAAACATTAGAAAAATATTACAACAATTTTAAGCTAATTACACCTACTCTAAGCCCCCTAATAAAATAACAAAGCCCCCCAAAATCAAAAAATGCCCTACCCTATTCTAAAATTAAAATAGAAAAGCTCTTTTACCTTACCAGCCCTTAAAAGGGCCTTTTGCGGGGCATGCCCCAAAGAAAACAGCTCTTTTGCCTGTATTATTATTATTATTATTCTTTATTTATAAAGCGCCAACAGATTCTGCAGCGCTGTCCATGGGTACAAAGATAAAAGTACAGTACAATACAATATAGAAGACACCAAAGTTTAACAAAACAAATACAGGGGGAATTGAGGGCCCTGTTTCCGTGGGAACTTACAATCTAGATGGTAGGAGGGTGAGAAACAGGAGGTGGGGACTGCAAAGGTGAGAATGATGTTAGTGTGGAGTTAGATGGGGCAGCAGTTAGGCAGGTATAATTCATTTTTTACTGATTTAGAGATAGGCTTCCATGAACAGAAAGGTCTTTAGGGAGCGTTTAAAGGAGGAAAGGTTAGGGGAAAGTCTAACAGCTTTGGAAAGTGCATTCCAGATGGTTGGTGCTGCACGAGAAGGTGATGGTAGAAGATGCAAGGAGCAGGTCATTGTTGGATCTTAGGGGGCGGGCTGGAGTATATTTCTTGATGAGTGAGGACAGGTGGGGGGGGCTACGTTGGTAAGGGCTTTGTAGGTCAGGATGAAAATTTTGAATTTAATTCTGCTGTGGATGGGTAGCCAGTGAAGGGACTCGCAGAGAGGTGCAGCAGATACAGAGCGTCGGGAGAGGTGGATTAGCCTAGCAGAGGCATTTAGGATGGATTGAAGAGGGGAGAGGCGGGAGAGAGGGAGGCCAGTTAGTAGGTTATTACAGTAGTCAATTCGGGAGATTACCAGGGAGTGGATTAGCTGTTTAGTAGTTTCAGCACTCAGAAATGGACGGATTTTGGAGATATTGCGTAGATGGTTGCGAAAGGAGGAAGAGAGCAATTGGATGTGGGGAATGAAGGACAGATTGGAGTCAAGTGTAACTCCTAGGACACGGACTTGGGGTGATGGGGAGATAGTGGTATCACCAACAGTGATTGAAAAGTTAGGAACCGGGGTAGAATTAGAGGGGGGATTAGAAGGAGCTCAGTCTTGGACATATTGATTTTTAGGTGGTGAGAGGCCATCCAAGAAGAAATGCCAGATAAGCAGACACCGATGTGAGCAAGGATAGAAGGAGAGAGTGAAGGGGCGGATAGGTAGATCTGGGTATCATCAGCATAGAGGTGGTAGTTGAAGCCATAGGTACTGATAAGTTTTCCCAGTGAGGATGTATAAATAGAGAAGAGTAGGGGACCCAGAACAGAGCCTTGAGGTACTCCAACAGACAGAGGCAATGGAGAGGAGTCGCCACCAGCAAAGGAGACAGAAAAGGACCTATTAGAGAGATAAGAGTGGGTCCAGGAAAGGGCAGTGTCAGAGAGCCCAAAGGAGCTGAGAGTCCGTAGGAGAAGGGGATGGTCAACTGTGTCAAAGGCAGCAGACAGATCAAGTAAGATAAGTATTGAGTAGTGGCCATTTTTTTTAGCAGAAAGAAGATCATTAGTAACTTTGGTGAGGGCAGTCTCAGTTGAGTGTTGGGAACGGAAGCCAGATTGTAAGGGGTCAAGCAGTGAGTTGGAGGACAAGAAGTGGGTTAAGCGATCGAAGACTAGTTTTTCCAGGACTTTTGAAGCTAGCGGAAGCAGTGATATGGGGCGGTAGTTTGCAGGAGAATTGGGGTCGAGGGAGGGTTTTTTGAGGATGGGGTGACCTTTGCATGTTTGAAGGAAGATGGGAATGAACCGGTAGTAAGGGATAGGTTAAATATGTGAGTAAGAGCTGGAGTGAGGGTAGAAGACAGAGACGGTATTAGATGTGAAGGGATAGGGTCAAGTGGGCAGGTAGTGAGGTGTGAGGAAGACAATAAGCAACTCACTTCATTCTCAGAGGTAGGGGGGAAGGTGCTGAGAGTGGTGGAGGGGGTTGCCAGGGGCGGAGATATAAGGTTGCAGACTTGTGTTGGGATATTACTTTGGATGGTAATTGTTTTGTTGAAAAAGTAGTCTGCCAGGTCTTGAGCACTAAAGGCAGATGAAGGGGGTGGTGAAGGTGGGTAAAGGAGAGAGTTGAAAATGGAGAAGAGACGTTTAGGGTTTGTGGAGTGAGTAGATATAAGAGAAGAGAAGTAGGTTTGCTTGGCTAAGTGAAGGGCAGAGGAGTAAGAATAAAGAATGAACTTATAGTGAAGGAAATCTGATTCAGAGCGGGATTTCCTCCAGGCACGTTCAGCAGCATCGGAGCATTTTTGCAGGTAGCGTGTTTGGTTAGAGTGCCAGGGTTGGAGCTGACGACGTGGGGTTTTGCGTATTTGGGGAGGAGCGAAAGTGTCCAGTGCCGAGGAGAGAGTATTGTTATAGTGGGTTGTAGCAAGGTCAGGGCAGGATATTGTGGAAGTGTGGGGGAGTTGTTTTTGAATAAGGTTGTAGAGTTGTAGAGGATCCACAGTGTGCAGATTTCTACAGGTGCGGGGGTGAGGGGGAGAAGTAGGTTTAGCCTGTATATTAAGCTTAAAGGTGAGCAGATGGTGGTCTGAGATGGGAAATGGGAGACAGGTGGCGTCAGAGGGAGAGCAGAGGTAGGAGAATACTAGATCAATAGAGTGTCTGTCGCGGTGAGTAGGGAATATGGTGGATTGTGAGAGACCAAAGGAGTTTGTGAGTGAGAGAAGTTTAGAGGCAGCAGGGGCAGATGGGTTATCAATGGGGATGTTGAAGTCCCCCAGGATTAAAGCAGGTGTATTTGTAGAGAGAAAGTGAGAGAGCCAGGCAGCGAAGTTATCAAGGAATTGGGAGGTTGGTCCAGGGGGGCGATAGATAACTGCCACCCTGAGGGAGAGGGGGGAGAATAGTCGGATGCAGTGAACTTCAAAGGAGGAAAAGGAGAGAGATGGATGAGGCTGCAGGTGCTGAAAGGAGCAGGAGGGGGAGAGTAAGATTCCAACACCGCCACCATGTCTATCACCTGGCCTAGGTGTGTGGCTAAAGTGGAGACCACCGTGCGTGAGAGCAGCAATGGAAGCAGTGTCAGAAGATGATAACCAGGTTTCAGTAATTGCTAGAAGATTGAAAGCATTAGAAATAAAAAGGTCATGAACAGTTGTGAGTTTGTTACAGACAGAGCGTGCATTCCAAAGAGCACAAGAAAAGAGAGGGGATAAGCGCTGTGTGTTAATAGAGATGAGATTGTTAGGATTGCGTGACCTAGAGTTTTTGCAGTGGGGGACTGAGTGAGAGTGTAAAAGTGTGGTTAATGCTGCAGGGCCAGGGTTAGGAGAGATGTCACCAGCAGCAAGCAGTAGGAGGAGTGTGAGTGACAGAAGGTGAGAGGGGGACTTGTAGTAGCGGGTATGATTAGACACAGGAGCGTTAGATGGGGAAGTATTTCTAAGGAGACAAAGTAGTTCATGAGAGGAAAGCATAGGGGATGAGAGAAGGGAGGGTGAGATAAGGATAGTGTGTGGGTTATTGTTGCTACAGGGAAGTGCAGTGATTTTTAGGAAAAGGGCAGACAGAGATAGCAGAAAATACATTGAAAGCATTGTGCAGGTGTATAGTTAGTAGGTTTTACCTGTTAGTGGGACTGCAGTTTCCCCCTCCAGTTTCTAACTCCAGTTCTTAACTCGGCACTTGTAACACAGGGCACCTAGAAGCACAGGCCACAAAGAGCCAAGGCTTCAGAGAGCCAAGTGTTCACTTATTTCCATATAAATTGTAATGATTTGAATCAGGACAGCTGTGCACAGGCAGACTAGTTAGGAGACTGGAGTTATACACACTTGCAAATTAGATTGGGGGAAGACAAATGGTTGGGAAGCACACAGATATTGTACAAAGGAACTGCTAACAAATCTAACAAAAAATCATAAATCCAGACAGCAGGAGAGATGCATACCAGTGTATTTTAGCAAATTAAAGGGATACAGGGGGGCAACCAGGCAGATGAAGGAAGCAGGATAGATGCATACCAGTGTATTTTAGCAAATTAAAGGGATACAGAGGGGCAACCAGGCAGATGAAGGAAGCAGGAGAGATGCATACCAGTGTATTTTAGCAAATTAAAGGGATACAGAGGGGCAACCAGGCAGATGAAGGAAGCAGGAGAGATGCATACCAGTGTATTTTAGCAAATTAAAGGGATACAGAGGGGCAACCAGGCAGATGAAGGAAGCAGGAGAGATGCATACCAGTGTATTTTAGCAAATTAAAGGGATACAGAGGGGCAACCAGGCAGATGAAGGAAGCAGGAGAGATGCATACCTGTAGAGAGATGATATGGAGGGTTAGAACAGTGCTTCATGTTGTTAGTAGTAAAAAGTAGTAAAAAATAACATACAATACCCCCCCAACATTACAACCCACCACCCACATACCCCTAATCTAACCCAAACCCCCCTTAAATAAACCTAACACTAAGCCCCTGAAGATCATCCTACCTTATCTTCACCACGCCGGGTATCACCGATCCGTCCAGGCTCCGAAGTCTTCATCCAAGCCCAAGCGGGGGCTGAAGATGTCCATGATCCGGCTGAAGTCTTGGCCCAAGCGGGGGCTGAAGATGTCCATGATCCGGCTGAAGTCTTGGCCCAAGCGGGGGCTGAAGATGTCCATGATCCGGCTGAAGTCTTGATCCAAGCGGGAGCTGAAGAGGTCCATGATCCGGCTGAAGTCTTCTATCAAGCGGCATCTTCAATCTTCTTTCTTCTGGACCATCTTCATCCCGCCGACGCGGAACATCCTCTTCACCGACGACTTCTCGACGAATGACGGTTCCTTTAAGGGTGTCATCCAAGATGGCGTCCCTCGAATTCCGATTGGCTGATAGGATTCTATCAGCCAATCGGAATTAAGGTAGGAAAATTCTGATTGGCTGACTGAATCAGCCAATCAGATTCAAGTTCAATCCGATTGTTTGATTGGATCAGCCAATCAGATTGAACTCGCATTCTATTGGCTGATCGGAACAGCCAATAGAATGCGAGCTCGATCTGATTGGCTGATTGGATCAGCCAATCGGATTGAACTTGAATCTGATTGGCTGAATCCATCAGCCAGTCAGAATTTTCCTACCTTAATTCCGATTGGCTGATAGAATCCTATCAGCCAATCAGAATTCGAGGGAAGCCATCTTGGATGACGTCCCTTAAAGGAACCGTCATTCGTCGGGAAGTCGTCGGTGAAGAAGGATGTTCCGCGTCGGCGGGATGAAGATGGATCCAGAAGAAAGAAGATTAAAGATGCCGCTTGATAGAAGACTTCAGCTGGATCATGGACCTCTTCAGCCCCCGCTTGGATCAAGACTTCAGCCGGATCATGGACATCTTCCGCCCCCGCTTGGGCCAAGACTTCAGCCGGATCATGGACATCTTCAGCCCCCGCTTGGGCTTGGATGAAGACTTCGGAGCCTGGACGGATCGGTGATACCCAGCGTGGTGAAGATAAGGTAGGATGATCTTCAGGGGCTTAGTGTTAGGTTTATTTAAGGGGGGTTTGGGTTAGATTAGGGGTATGTGGGTGGTGGGTTGTAATGTTGGGGGGGGGGTATTGTATGTTTTTTTTTACAGGCAAAAGAGCTGTTTTCTTTGGGGCATGCCCCACAAAAGGCCCTCTTAAGGGCTGGTAAGGTAAAAGAGCTTTTCTATTTTAATTTTAGAATAGGGTAGGGCATTTCTTTATTTTGGGGTGCTTTGTTATTTTATTAGGGGCTTAGAGTAGGTGTAATTAGCTTAAAATTGTAATATTTTTCTAATGTTTGTAAATTATTTTTTTATTTTTTGTAACTTAGTTCTTTTTTTATTTTTTGTACTTTAGTTAGTTTATTTAATTGTATTTATTTGTAGGTATTTTATGTAATTCATTTATTGATAGTGTAGTGTTAGGTTTAATTGTAACTTATGTTAGGATTTATTTTACAGGTAATTTTGTAATTATTTTAACTAGGTAGCTATTAAATAGTTATTAACTATTTAATAGCTATTGTACCTGGTTAAAATAATTACAAAGTTGCCTGTAAAATAAATATTAATCCTAAAATAGCTACAATATAATTATTAGTTATATTGTAGCTATATTAGGGTTTATTTTACAGGTAAGTATTTAGCTTTAAATAGGATTAATTTATTTAATAAAAGTTAATTTATTTTGTTAGATTAAAATTATATTTAACTTAGGGGGGTGTTAGGGTTAGACTTAGCTTTAGGGGTTAATAAATTTAATAGAGTAGCGGCGAGGTCTGGTCGGCAGATTAGGGGTTAATACTTGAAGTTAGGTGTCAGCAATGTTAGGGAGGGCAGATTAGGGGTTAATACTATTTATTATAGGGTTATTGAGGCGGGAGTGAGGCGGATTAGGGGTTAATACATTATTATAGTAGCGGTGAGGTCCGGTCGGCAGATTAGGGGTTAATTATTGTAGGTAGCTGGCGGCGACGTTGTTGGGGGCAGATTAGGGGTTAATAAATATAATATAGGGGTCGGCGGTGTTAGGGGCAGCAGATTAGGTGTACATAGGGATAATGTTGGTTGCGGCGGTGTACGGAGCGGCAGATTAGGGGTTAAAAAAATAGTGTTAGGTTTAATTGTAACTTATGTTAGGATTTATTTTACAGGTAATTTTGTAATTATTTTAACTAGGTAGCTATTAAATAGTTATTAACTATTTAATAGCTATTGTACCTGGTTAAAATAATTACAAAGTTGCCTGTAAAATAAATATTAATCCTAAAATAGCTACAATATAATTATTAGTTATATTGTAGCTATATTAGGGTTTATTTTACAGGTAAGTATTTAGCTTTAAATAGGATTAATTTATTTAATAAAAGTTAATTTATTTTGTTAGATTAAAATTATATTTAATTTAGGGGGGTGTTAGGGTTAGACTTAGCTTTAGGGGTTAATAAATTTAATAGAGTAGCGGCGAGGTCTGGTCGGCAGATTAGGGGTTAATACTTGAAGTTAGGTGTCAGCGATGTTAGGGAGGGCAGATTAGGGGTTAATACTATTTATTATAGGGTTATTGAGGCGGGAGTGAGGCGGATTAGGGGTTAATACATTATTATAGTAGCGGTGAGGTCCGGTCGGCAGATTAGGGGTTAATTATTGTAGGTAGCTGGCGGCGACGTTGTTGGGGGCAGATTAGGGGTTAATAAATATAATATAGGGGTCGGCGGTGTTAGGGGCAGCAGATTAGGTGTACATAGGGATAATGTTGGTTGCGGCGGTGTACGGAGCGGCAGATTAGGGGTTCAAAAAATATGCAGGTGTCAGCGATAGCGGGGGCGGCAGATTTGAGGTTAATAAGTGTAAGGTTAGGGGTGTTTAGACTCGGGGTACATGTTAGATTGTTAGGTGCAGACATAGGAAGTGTTTTCCCATAGGAAACAATGGGGCTGCGTTAGGAGCTGAACGCTGCTTTTTTGCAGGTGTTAGGTTTTTTTTTTCAGCTCAAACTGCCCCATTGTTTCCTATGGGGGAATCGTGCACGAGCACATTTTTTAAGCTGGCCGCGTCCGTAAGCACCGCTGGTATTGAGAGTTGCAGTGGCGGTAAATTATGCTCTACGCTCCTTTTTTGAAGCCTAACGCAGCCATTCTGTGAACTCTCAATACCAGCGGTATTTAAAAGGTGCAAGGGGAAAAAACCCAGCGTTAGCTACGCGGGTCGTTACCGACAAAACTCTAAATCTAGCCATTAATAATTCCTATTTAAAACTAAATACTTACCTGTAAAATAAACCCTAAGCTAGCTACAATATAACTAATAGTTAAATTGTATCTATCTTAGGGTTTATTTTTATTTTACAGGCAAGTTTGTATTTATTTTAACTAGGTAGAATAGTTACTAAATAGTTATTAACTATTTACTAACTACCTAGCTAAAATAAATTCAAATTTACCTGTAAAATAAAACCTAAACTAAGTTACACTAACACCTAACACTACACTACAATTAAATAAATTACCTAAAGTAAATACAATTACCTAAATTACAAAAAAACCCCACTGAATTACACAAAATAAAAAACAAATTACAAGATATTTAAACTAATTACACCTAATCTAATAGCCCTATAAAAATAAAAAAAGCGCCCCCAAAATAAAAAAAAACCCTAGCCTAAACTAAACTACTAATAGCCCTTTAAAGGGCCTTTTGCGGGGCAATGCCCCAAAGAAATCAGCTCTTTTATCTGAAAAAAAAATACAAACAACCCCCCAAAAGTAAAACCCACCACCCACATAACCAAACCCCCCCCAAACAAAACCCTAACTAAAAAAACTAAGTTCCCCATTGCCCTGAAAAGGGCATTTAGCTCTATTGCGGCCCAAAGCCGTAACCTAAAAATAAAACCCACCCAATAAACCCTTAAAAAAAACCTAACCCCTGACGATCCACTTACAATTTTGAAGATCCAACATCCATCCTCAACGAAGCTGGGAGAAGTCCTCATCGAAGAGGTAAGAAGTTCTCAACGAAGCCGAGAGGTCTTCATCCAAGCCGGGAGAAGTGGTCCTCCAGACGGGCAGAAGTATTCATCCAGACGGCATCTTCTATCTTCATCCATCAGACAATCTTCATTCTATCAGACAATCGGAATTAAGGTTTAAAAAATCCTATTGGCTGATGCAATTATTCAATGAAGGTGAATGATTATTATCATAAAATATAAAAAATGTCACAACATTGGTAAATAAATATATTCAAAATGGTGACATAAATATATAAATAAAACAACTATTAAAACCTTGATAATATAGTTAATAGACAATGGTGGCAACACACACTCACCAAAGAGTTTTGTGGTTTAAAGCCACTATCCTTCTGCTGTCTTCAGTAAGCTAACTACCTGGGGACAATCTTATTATGTGTGATTTAGCTATGTTTACATCACTTTTATACACAACCACACGTTCCTTCATTTGAATAATCATTATACTCACAAACTGCATCTTATTCTACAACCTTTGTCCTGTTGCTTTTCTATAGCTGTATTCCTTCAACTGGTAAATAAATAATACCTTCATTTGGTAATGTAAAACAAATACTTGGTTTCTAATATAACCTATAAAGAGGCATCAAATATACCTCATCTCCCCAGACTACCACTAATTTATTAATAATTATTAATAATTAATACATACATTTACACAGTTCATTTCCTTTCTTAAATGGACAGTAAAGTTCTGCATTTTATACAAATGTTATTCATTCTACTTGCTTTTATTATTTGATTATATTCAGGCATAGTTTTTAATATTTCGGCTAAAATGGATTAATGTTCACTAATATAGAACCAAAATATATAACTGCTTATCTAACATTAGCATATTATTTTATTATAATTATCTTACTCTTGTGTTTTTAATTCTAAATCCCGGTTTTATCCGGTACATGCTCATGTTAAACCCTTAGTAACTTTCCATAAAAGCGTGGTAGAAGAACTTATTACTTTAAATATCCAAAGGACTCCCACAAAGCCCAAATTATCCACAGTGTATCTATCTATCTATCTATCTATCTATATCTATATCTATATATATATATATATATATATATATATATATATATATATATATATATATAAAACATTTAAAATTGTATACATAAGCAAAAACACTCACTTGAGTCACTTTTTTACAATGGTTACAAAAGATATTATTTTGTTAAATTTATTTTAATTTTTCAACACACAAAAAAATTAATTTTGACTAATCTTCCCTTGCATATTGCTAATTAATAGTCACTAGTTTAGTATTTTATGCAGGGAATCTATAGTTTTATGGTTTCAAAAGTAATAACCTCTTGTTCAATTTTTACTAATTTATTTGTGATACATAGGACATCATGTATCACAAATAATTCAACTAAGAATGTTTACATCATTTAACACTTTTGTAAATATGTTTTTAAAATTGCAAATAATTTATATTTTTTGTTTTGTATTAAAGAATATTTTCCTATCAAGTTCTCATCTGTTGTATATCTTACTTAAAGCTTTTGCAAACATTTGAAACAACTCTGTGTACTGTCCAAGCATTTATCTCCTCCTCCCTTAATCCATCAGCTAAACACTTACAATCAAAAAAATTGGCTGTGTTCAAGATATCATCTTGTATCCAACCACATCTTTTATCCAGCCACAGTCTTTTCAGGCCCCCCCCCCCCCCCAACCTGTTGTCAATTTTCAGTTTGTA
Organism: Bombina bombina; assembly: GCF_027579735.1. NCBI lineage: Eukaryota > Metazoa > Chordata > Amphibia > Anura > Bombinatoridae > Bombina > Bombina bombina. The sequence goes on from NC_069503.1 coordinate 333,528,376, forward strand.
GTTGAAGCTGACACTTTGCAGGTCTAATAGAAATTGCTTTAATCGTGACATTTCTTTTCAGTTTCAAATTAAATATCTGGGTGCTGTTTCATTTCAAACAACCCTTCAGGTAAAAGAACAAGATTATGACCATTGCTATTTGAGTTTTGAGAGGTTTTCCAGTTATTATTATTGTTTTTAAGTATGAAAAAAATAAGCAACACATTACTATAGAAGATACAGGAAAGGTGGGAAGGCCTAACAAATAAATTACTTACTTATATTTTATCTAGTTTTACTTATGAAATATTCTTCAAGTATTCCTCAAGTGAACCTTGAATTTATGGATGATTGGTTAGAGAAAGTGTCAATATGACTAAATTTTGTATGTATGAAATAAATAAGTAAAAAAATTATTTGTATTTTAATGGTTTCCAGTGTGTTGTGTTGTTTATATAATTTTTCACAGGGTTTTAATATTCCAGGAGTCTTTTAATACATCAATTCTGAGCTCTCCTGCAAGTTCAGCCCATTAAAATGAGCAAAACCATTTATTTAATATAGAACAATATACTTTACTCAGACCATACTCTGCAGCTTGTATAACAAGTCACTGGAAACACATTATGGAAGATGAATCCAATTTTATAGTACATTGTCTTTTTAAATAAAAATGGGGCAACATTTTCATATTAATACAAAGTAGAATTTGGTATGTAAATCTGCAGCAAAAAAAGGAAATCATCTATGTTTACAGCAAACAAATTTTGGGGCTATTATATGGAAAATAGACATTCTCTAATTCATTGGAGCAGTGTTTCTCAATTGTGGTCCTCAAGTACCCCCAACAGGCCAGGTTTTCATTATAGCTGAAATAGAGCACAGAAATAATCAGCAACCATGGTTATTAACCTGCTCTCACCCATCAGCTGATTATTTCATCCAAAACACTTCTAAAAACTACTAAAACCAGTCCAGTCCCCACATGTCAAAAAATAGCAGACCCAGAACCATTCAACCAACACAATAACATACATGGATTATAAATATACAGATATAAACACAAAACCCATACACTTATGCTTTTGTACAAGTTATTTCACACACACTTTAATTTCATCACACCTCTGAAAATTAAGTCAACAATATAACTGCAATTAATGAACAATTTAGAAAACTATTTATAATAAATTTTTCTTATAATGATAATAAAGGTTTAACTAAAAAAAATAATAATAATAATTCTCACAAAATTAACTTACTTCTTACTGTTTACATACAATAAACTGTGCGCTTCTAAAAGGATGCCAATTAATTATAATGGATCTCCCCACTGGGCTATAAGGTTCTATTACCAAGTTATTATTTCTTCTACAAGATACGACGAGTCCATGGATTTCATCCTTACTTGTGGGATATTATCCTCCTGCTAACAGGAAGTGGCAAAGAGCACCACAGCAGAGCTGTATATATAGCTCCTCCCCTCCACCCCCAGTCACTCTCTTTGCCTGTGTTTGTACTAGGAAGAGGTAAAGTGAGGTGTTAGTGTTAGTTTCTTCAATCAAGAAGTTTTTTATTTTAAATGGTACCAGTGAGTACTGTTTTCCCTCAGGGGGATATGGAAGAAGATTTCTGCCCTTCGGTTTATGATCTTAGCAGCTGTAACTAAGATCCATGTTGGTTACCACATATCTGAAGGTAATACACAAGACATCTTCAGTGTGGAGACCGGTTCATGCTACAAGCAGCATTGAGGTATGTGCAGCCCTTTATTCTGAGGAGACTTGGTATATCAGAAAATGGCTGAGAATGTATTCCCTGTTAGGGAAGGGGTAAGCAGTAGCCCTGTCATCAAGGGGGGTGTTACTGAAACCTATTCATTATTTTATTCAGTTGACTTTTTTTGGGCAAGGAGTTTATAATGACAGAGGCTGAAATAATCATTATAAAAGACACTGGGAGATATGTTTTGGGGTTTGTTGTTATACATTCTGACCGTAGTGTATATTAGGGGTAAACATTTCCACATGGCTTGTATCGTAACCGCTCCTCCATGCGGTTGTTGGGCCTACTCGGTCATCAGCCGGATGGGCGGGGCTTATTTTCGTGCGCTCAGACGTGCTCTGTATTCTGGCTAGGAAGCAGCAGACATTAGCTCCGGTGGAGCTTAAGCAGAGTTTTTCCTCTCCGGATTGTTGTCAAGTCTTCTCGAAGTACCCTGGGGGCAGGTAGGCACCACAGCAGAGCTGTGGCAAGATGCAGAGGGTATTTTTTGCTGTGGCTATAAATACATTTTAGAAGTTAATCCTCCCCTTAATACTTGGGGTGCAACAATTTTTGGAAACTTTATTTAGGATTGGGTTAATTTTGGAAGTAAATTAACGGTTTACAGCACTTTTGAAAAAAATTGTTTGCTTTTTATATTTTAAAGACACAGTACACATTTTTTAAGAATTGTTTAAAGCATTTAATAAAGTGGTTAAACGACTATTGTTGGTTTTTACTAGTCTGTTCAGCATGTCTGACATTGAGGAATCTCAGTGTTCTATGTGTTTAGATGCCATTGTGGAACCCCCCTCTTACATGGTGTACCTCTTGTACTGAAAGGGCCTTACATTGTAAAGAGCATATTCTAAGTAAAGATAGTGTGTCCAAGGAAGAGAATCAGGATATGCCATCCAATTCTCCCCAAGTGTCACAACCTTTAATGCCCACACAAGCGACGCCAAGTACTTCTAGTGCATCTAATTCCTTTACTCTGCAGGAGATGGCTGCAGTTATGTCAACTACCCTTACTGAGGTATTATCTAAATTACTAGTGTTACAGGGTAAACGCAGTAGGTCAGGTATTAATGTGAATACTGAATCCTCTGATGCCTTATTGGTTATTTCCGATGTACCCTCACAGTGTTCTGAGTTGGGGGTCAGGGAATTGCTGTCTGAAGGAGAAATTTCAGATTCAGGAAATGTGTTATTACAGACAGATTCGGACGTAATGTCCTTTAAATTTAAGCTTGAACACCTCCGCCTGTTACTTCGAGAGGTTTTAGCGAATCTGGATTATTGTGATACTATTGTGATACCACCAGAGAAATTGTATAAGATGGACAAATATCTAGAGGTGCCTACCTACACTGATGTTTTTCCAGTTCCTAAGAGAATTTCGGAAATTGTTAAAAAGGAATGGGATAGACCAGGTATACCGTTCTCTCCCCCTCCTAATTTTAAGAAAATGTTTCCTATTTCAGACGCCATTTAGGACTCTTGGCAGATGGTCCCTAAGGTGAAGGGAGCTATTTCTACCCTGGCTAAGCGTACAATTATTCCTATTGAGGACAGTTGTGCTTTCAAAGACCCTATGGATAAAAAGTTAGAGGGTCTTCTAAAGAAATTATTTGTTCATCCGGGTTTCCTTTTACAACCTACGGCTTGCATTGTTCCAATAACTACCGCAGCACCATTTTGGTTTGAGGCCCTAGAAGAGTCTCTGAAGGTTGAGACTCCCTTAGATGACATCCTAGATAGAATTAAGGCTCTCAAGCTAGCTAATTCTTTTATTACTGATGCCGCTTTTCAAATTGCTAAACTAGCGGCGAAAAATGCAGGATTTGCCATTCTAGCGAATAGAGCACTATGGCTCAAATCTTGGTCTGCTGATGTGTCATCAAAATCTATGCTGCTAGCTATTCCTTTTAAAGGTAAAACCCTATTCGGGCCGGAATTGAAGGAAATAATTTCTGACATTACTGGAGGTAAAGGTCATGCCCTACCTCAGGATAAATCTGCTAAGATGAGGGGTAAACAAAATCATTTTCGTTCCTTTCGAAACTTTAAAGGAGGACCCTCTGTTTCCTCTTCCTCCACAAAGCAGGAAGGGGATTTTGCTCAATCAAAGTCAGTCTGGAGACCCAACCAGGCTTGGAATAAAGGTAAACAATCCAAGAAGCCCGCTGCTGCTACAAAGACAGCATGAAGGGGCGGCCCCCGATCCAGGACAGGATCTAGTAGGGGGCAGACTTTCTTTCTTTGCTCAGGCTTTGGCAAGAGACGTTCAGGACCCTTGGGCACTGGAAATCGTGACCCACTGGTATCAACTGGAATTCAAGGATTTTCTCCCAAGAGGGAGATTTCATCTTTCATGATTATCTGTAGACCAGATAAAAAGAGAGGCGTTCTTACGCTGTGTAAAAGACCTCTCTACCTGTTATGACTGCTTTTATAATTCAATAAAATATTGAATTTGTAGCTGCTCCTTTACTTCAACTCACAATGTTTTTCTTTATGAGTGAAGACAATGTTAGAACAGCACTTTTATCTGTAGCAGTGAAATGTCAGCAAGACAGACTTAATTAATTTCAGTGAAGTTATTTGTAGCAATAAGCCTTTTTTCAGTGTTTGCTTAAGATAGCTTGTTAAAGATATGCAGCAGACAGGAATTACAGAAAATAACTAAAAAACATTGTTATTAGCAACTGATGCAAGTAAGAGTAAAGGTTGCCTTTTAACACAGAAAAATAGCAGTCTCTTTTAAGCACAGATGTGAATGTGGAGACCAGTGTTAACCTCACAGAACAGCAGTGTGAATTGCTGCAGACAATGATTCAGATATAAACAAGGTAATGCTAGATGTATTTACAAAATCTATACAGGCTGTATCCAGAAGTTATTATAAAGAAATACTTGCGGTTCAGGCTGTTAGCAGTGTAAATTTAGTTGGCAGTTGATACAGGCGGCTTTAAATGTAGAAAACAAATGCAGGGCGGCTTGATGCTGTGGTTTAGCTGCAGAAATCAAGTAGCAGGCTTTAAGTAAAATAACTTCACTCTAGATAGAGTTTAAGGCTGTGGGTTTTTTAAATATATCTTGCAAGCTTTTAGAAGTAGATATTTAGATTGGTTTAGCAAAGAATCCAGGAGCTTTGATTGAAGTAGAATCCACTTGCATAGACTGGGAGTTTGCAGGTAGCTGAGAAAGCAAACTAACTTCAATAAACAAGCAAAGTTCAGGTGTAAGCATCAAGCCTTTATGGGAAGGTGATGAGAGGCGGGACAAAGAAGTTAAAGGTACAGGGAGACCTGACAGATCCCCCTCTTCAGGAAACCCCCCTACGAAGAATCGGTCCAGGTTTTGAGGGAAACTTCAAATGAAAATCATGTAATAATTGAGGAGTGTGTACGTCACAGAGGGGTATCCACGAATCCTCCTCAGGACCGTAACCTGTCCAATGAACAAGATACTCCAACCTCCTCCACCTGATTCTAGAGTCCAGTATAGAGTCCACTTCATATTCAAGGGAATCATCAATTACAGAATGAGAGGAATCAAAATGTGGAGGGTCTGAGGTTGGAACTCCTAGGTGAGCTTTCAACAAGGAAACGTGGAAGGATGGATGTATCCGGAGAGCAGGAGGTAATTGTAGAACTACTGCATTGGAGTTGATTATTTTTATAATTTTGAAAGGTCCTATAAATTGGTTAGCCAATTTTTTTACATGGAACCTTGAGTTTGAGGTTTCGGGTAGATAGCCAGACTAAGTCATTCACTTTGTAAGTCGGAGAGGGGGAATGTTTCTTGTCGTAGTATACTTTTTGTTTTGCCTTAGCATTCTCGAGATGTTTTTTCAGAGTGGAAAGAGAATTTATGATTTCTAAGAGGTAATCGGTGACATGGGGTGAATTTGAGGATGGAAGGATATTTGGCATAGACATGGGATGATAACCATAGGAAACAAAGAATGGAGAAGTTTTTGTTGAAGAGTTTGGTGAGTTGTTGTAGGCGAATTCAGCCATGGAAATCCAATCGGACCAATCTGCTTGAAGGTGAGATACATAGCAACGGAGGTACTGCTCCAAAGTCTGGTTTAACTGTTCCGTTAACCCATTTGTTTGGGGATGAAAAGCAGTAGTGTACTTAGGAGTAACTTTTAGTAAATGACAGAGTTCCTTCCAAAATTTTGACGTGAACTGAGTGCCACGATCTGATATAATAGATGTTGGTAATCCATGTAGTCTAACTATTTGAGAGAAAAAGACATTAGCTGTTGTGACAGCGTTAGGGACTTTCTTCAATGGAATAAAGTGTGCCATTTGAGTTAAATGGTCTATGACAGCAAGTAGGGTTGTAAAGCTATTGGAAGGAGGTAGATCTATTATGAAATCCATACTGATTGTTTGCCAAGGAGTGTCTGGAATAGGTAAAGGATTCAATAACCCGAAAGGTTTATGATGATCTTTTTTGCTTTGGGCACAGATTCGACATTTTGTGACATATTCATATACATCCTTCTTGAGGCCGGGCCACCAGAATACTCTAGTAAGAAGCTTTTCGGTCTTAGTAATACCTGGATGTCCAGATAGGGGTAAATCGTGAAAGTTGTGAAGCATTTCTTTTCTTAGAGAATGTGGAACATATAGGAGATTATTATGATAGTATAGACCTGATGTATGATCTTTGAAGCAGGTGGAACCCACACTTCTCGAATTTGGCGTATAATCTGTGCTCTCTGAGTCTTGTTAACACCCACCTTACGTGTTTGACATGGTCTGATTTGTTTTTAGAGTATATTAAAATATCAGCAAGATATATTACTACACAGACATCTAACAGGTTTTTAAAAATGTCATTAATAAAAAACTGAAAGGTGGCTGGAGCATTGGTTAATCCAAAGGGCATCACATTATATTGAAACAATCCGTAGCGTTTTCTAAAAGCAGTTTTCCACTCATCCCCTTTCCTCATACGAATGAGGTTGTATGCCCCTTTAAGATGTAATTTAGTGAAGATAGAAGCATCTGTCAATCTTTCAAGAATTTCGGGGATGAGTGGCAACGTATATCTATTTTTTATAGTTCTGGCATTTAGAGCCCTATAATCAATTATCGGACGTAGTGTTCCATCCTTATTAGTTACAAAGTATATACCAGCTGCAGCAGGTGATGTGGATGTGGAAATGAAGCCTTTTCTAAGATTGTCATCCAGATATTCTCTGAGATGTTTCAGCTCTTTGACCGATAAGGGAAATATGCGCCCAAAAGGTATGATAGACCCGGATTTTGTGTCAATAGGACAGTCGTATGGTCTATGAGGGGGCAAATTTTCGGCTTCTTTGAGATCAAATACATCAGAGAAATCTGTGTATTCTACTGGAATATGACATTGAGCGTGTAGTATTTGAACGTATGGGAAACAAGTAGAAGTGCAATAAAGAGAGTTAAATTGACAGGTATTTTCAGACCAGTTTATGTTAGGGTTGTGTTTTTGTAACCATGGATACCCTAATATAATAGAGTGTAAGGAGGTTGGTAAGATATCAAAGGAAATATACTCTTTATGACCTTCTGAACAAGTAACTAAAATGGGTATAGTGTGGTGAGTTATTGGCCCCTTTAAATAAGAAGAACAGTCAATAACTTTAACAAAAACAGGTTGATGCTTAATCACACAAGGAATTTTATTTTTGGATACAAAACCATGATCCATAAACATTCCATATGCTCCGGAGTCGATCATGGCCTCATTCTTGAGAGTTAGTTGGTCCCACTGTAAAGACAATGATATGGTTAAATGAGTTTTGGGTATCAAATCGATTTGTGGATTGACAATAAGTATCTTACCCCTTTTTTGTCACGTTAAGATAGGACAGCTTGCTACATTATGTTCTTTATTACCGCAATACATACAAAGATTAAGTGTACGTCTGCGTAACTTTTCATCTTGAGAAAGTGGGCCTTTCCCTGTATCTTCTATCCATTGCTATACAAATTTTTATGAGAGCCTCCAAAGTTTCTGGGAATTCAATTCTTGACAATTCATCTTTTAGGTGTTCAGAGAGGCCTAGACGAAACTGATTTCTTAAAGCCACAGGGTTCCATTGTGACTCGGTAGCCCACAGCTGGAATTCCGCCACATAGTCCTCCACTGGTCTTTTTCCCTGTTTTAGAGTCCTTAAATTGTTTTCAGCAACAATCTGAGTATTGGTGTCTTCATATAGCAGGGCCATGGTCTTAAAGAAATTTTCCAGAGAATCCAGTATAGGGTCCTGATTTTCAATAAATCTATCAGCCCAAGACCTAGGTTCCCCTGCGAGGTAAGAAATGGCAGTGCAAACTTTAATGCTTTCATTATAGTTGGTTTTAGGTCCTTACGGCTAGATTTAGAGTTTTGTCGGTAACGACCCGCATAGCTAACGCTGGCTTTTTTCTGGCCGCACCTTTTAAATACCTCTGGTATTGAGAGTTCACAGAATGGCTGCGTTAGGCTCCAAAAAGGGAGAGTACAGGCATATTTAACGCCACTGCAACTCTCGATACCAGAGTTGCTTACGGATGCGGTCAGCTTCAAAAACGTGCTTGTGCACGATTCCCCCATAGAAAACAATGGGGCTGTTTGAGCTGAAAAAAAACCTAACACCTGCAAAAAAGCCGCGTTCAGCTCCTAACGCAGCCCCATTGTTTGCTATGGGGAAACACTTCCTACGTCTGCACCTAACACTCTAACATGTACCCCGAGTCTAAACACCCCTAACCTTACACTTATTAACCCCTAATCTGCCGCCCCCGCTATCGCTGACCCCTGCATATTATTATTAACCCCTAATCTGCCGCTCCGTAAACCGCCGCTACTTACATTATCCCTATGTACCCCTAATCTGCTGCCCTAACATCTCCGACCCCTATATTATATTTATTAACCCCTAATCTGCCCCCCACAACGTCGCCTCCACCTGCCTACACTTACTAACCCCTAATCTGCCGAGCGGACCGCACCGCTATTATAATAAAGTTATTAACCCCTAATCCGCCTCACTAACCCTATAATAAATAGTATTAACCCCTAATCTGCCCTCCCTAACATCGCCGACACCTAACTTCAAACATTAACCCCTAATCTGCCGACTGGAGCTCACCGCTATTCTAATAAATGTATTAACCCCTAAAGCTAAGTCTAACACTAACACCCCCCTAAGTTAAATATAATTTAAATCTAACGAAATTAATTAACTCTTATTAAATAAATTATTCCTATTTAAAGCTAAATACTTACCTGTAAAATAAATCCTAATATAGCTACAATATATATTATATTTATATTATAGCTATTTTAGGATTTATATTTATTTTACAGGTAACTTTGTATTTATTTTAACCAGGTACAATAGCTATTAAATAGTTAAGAACTATTTAATAGCTAAAATAGTTAAAATAATTACAAAATTACCTGTAAAATAAATCCTAACCTAAGTTACAATTAAACCTAACACTACACTATCAATAAATTAATTAAATAAAATACCTACAATTACATACAATTAAACCTAACACTACACTATCAATAAATTAATTAAATACAATATCTACAAATAACTACAATGAAATAAACTAACTAAAGTACAAAAAATAAAAAAGGACTAAGTTACAAAAAATAAAAAAATATTTACAAACATCAGAAAAATATTACAACAATTTTAAACTAATTACACCTACTCTAAGCCCCCTAATAAAATAACAAAGCCCCCCAAAATAAAAAATGCCCTACCCTATTCTAAATTACTAAAGTTCAAAGCTCTTTTACCTTACCAGCCCTGAACAGGGCCCTTTGCGGGGCATGCCCCAAAGAATTCAGCTCTTTTGCCTGTAAAAAAAACACATACAATACCCCCCCAACATTACAACCCACCACCCACATACCCCTAATCTAACCCAAACCCCCCTTAAATAAACCTAACACTAAGCCCCTGAAGATCTTCCTACCTTATCTTCACCATACCAGGTTCACCGATCGATCCAGAAGAGCTCCTCCGATGTCTTGATCCAAGCCCAAGCGGGGGGCTGAAGATGTCCATGATCCGGCTGAAGTCTTCATCCAAACGGGAGCTGAAGAGGTCCATGATCCGGCTGAAGTCTTCTATCAACGGCATCTTCAATCTTCTTTCTTCCGGATCCATCTTGCAGACCTCCGACGCGGAACATCCTGCTGGCCCGACGGACTACCGACGAATGAAGGCTCCTTTAAGGGACGTCATCCAAGATGGCGTCCCTCAAATTCCGATTGGCTGATAGAATGTGAGCTCAATCTGATTGGCTGATCGGATCGGCCAATCGGATTGAACTTGATTCTGATTGGCTGATTCCATCAGCCAATCAGAATATTCCTACCTTAATTCCGATTGGCTGATAGAATCCTATCAGCCAATCGGAATTCGAGGGACGCCATCTTGGATGACGTCCCTTAAAAGAGCCTTCATTCGTCGGTAGTCCGTCGGGCCAGCAGGATGTTCCGCGTCGGAGGTCTGCAAGATGGATCCGGAAGAAAGAAGATTGAAGATGCCATTGATAGAAGACTTCAGCCGGATCAGGGACCTCTTCAGCTCCCGCTTGGATGAAGACTTCAGCCGGATCATGGACATCTTCAGCCCCCTGCTTGGGCTTGGATCAAGACATCGGAGGAGCTCTTCTGGATCGATCGGTGAACCTGGTATGGTGAAGATAAGGTAGGAAGATCTTCAGGGGCTTAGTGTTAGGTTTATTTAAGGGGGGTTTGGGTTAGATTAGGGGTATGTGGGTGGTGGGTTGTAATGTTGGGGGGGGTATTGTATGTGTTTTTTTTACAGGCAAAAGAGCTGAATTCTTTGGGGCATGCCCCGCAAAGGGCCCTGTTCATGGCTGGTAAGGTAAAAGAGCTTTGAACTTTAGTAATTTAGAATAGGGTAGGGCATTTTTTTTATTTTGGGGGGCTTTGTTATTTTATTAGGGGGCTTAGAGTAGGTGTAATTAGTTTAAAATTGTTGTAATATTTTTCTGATGTTTGTAAATATTTTTTTATTTTTTGTAACTTAGTTCTTTTTTATTTTTTGTACTTTAGTTAGTTTATTTCATTGTAGTTATTTGCAGATATTGTATTTAATTAATTTATTGATAGTGTAGTGTTAGGTTTAATTGTAGATAATTGTAGGTAGTTTATTTAATTTATTTATTGATAGTGTAGTGTTAGGTTTAATTGTAACTTAGGTTAGGATTTATTTTACATGTAATTTTGTAATTATTTTAACTATTTTAGCTATTAAATAGTTCTTAACTATTTAATAGCTATTGTACCTGGTTAAAATAGATACAAAGTTACCTGTAAAATAAATATAAATCCTAAAATAGCTATAATATAAATATAATATATATTGTAGCTATATTAGGATTTATTTTACAGGTATTTAGATTTAAATAGGAATAATTTATTTAATAAGAGTTAATTAATTTCGTTAGATTTAAATTATATTTAATTTAGGGGGGTGTTAGTGTTAGGGTTAGACTTAGCTTTAGGGGTTAATACATAAATTAGAATAGCGGTGAGCTCCAGTCGGCAGATTAGGGGTTAATGTTTGAAGTTAGGTGTCGGCGATGTTAGGGAGGGCAGATTAGGGGTTAATACTATTTATTATAGGGTTAGTGAGGTGGATTAGGGGTTAATAACTTTATTATAATAGCGGTGCGGTCCGCTCGGCAGATTAGGGGTTAGTAAGTGTAGGCAGGTGGAGGCGACGTTGTGGGGGGCAGATTATGGGTTAATAAATATAATATAGGGGTCGGAGATGTTAGGGCAGCAGATTAGGGGTACATAGGGATAATGTAAGTAGCGGCGGTTTACGGAGCGGCAGATTAGGGGTTAATAAATATAATATAGGGGTCGGCGGTGTTAAGGGCAGTAGATTAGGGGTACATAAGGATAACGTAAGTAGCGGCGCTTTGCGGTCGGCAGATTATGGGTTAATTATTGTAGGTAGCTGGCGGCGACGTTGTGGGGGTCAGGTTAGGGGTTAATAAATATAATACAGGGGTCGGCGGTGTTAGGGGCAGCAGATTAGGGGTACATAAGGATAACGTAGGTGGCGGTCGGCAGATTAGGGGTTAATTATTGTAGGTAGCTGGCGGCGACGTTGTGGGGGGCAGGTTAGGGGTTAATAAATATAATACAGGGGTCGGCGGTGTTAGGGGCAGCAGATTAGGGGTACATAAGTATAACGTAGGTGGCGGTCAGCAGATTAGGGGTTAAAAAAATTTAATCGAGTGGCGGCGATGTGGGGACCTCGGTTTAGGGGTACATAGGTAGTTTATGGGTGTTAGTGTACTTTAGAGCACAGTAGTTAAGAGCTTTATAAACCGGCGTTAGCCCAGAAAGCTCTTAACTCCTGACTTTTTTCTGCGGCTGGAGTTTTGTCGTTAGATTTCTAACGCTCACTTCAGACACGACTCTAAATACCAGAGTTAGAAAGATCCCATTGAAAAGATAGGATACACAATTGACGTAAGGGGATCTGCGGTATGGAAAAGTCGCGGCTGAAAAGTGAGCGTTAGACCCTTTCCTGACTGACTCCAAATACCGGCGGTAGCCTAAAACCAGCGTTAGGAGCCTCTAACGCTGGTTTTCACGGCTACCGCCAAACTCTAAATCTAGGCCATAGAGAATAATAGGCATTGCGATATTCACGGAATTTAGAACGTACCCCAGAAAAAACAGTAGGTGGATTAATATGTGGTTCAGGATGTTCTGCCTGTTTTTGGGTCATGAAATCATTTAAAAGTCTTTTTAATGTGTTATTCTCATTTTGTACAGTTGTTAATCCCTGAGCTAGGATATCAACCTTCTGATTTAGTGAAGTGATTTCATTTGTTAAAGATGCAGGATCCATTTTGATTTATAGGGTTACTTTTTAAAGGGTTGTTTATTCTGTTATGACTGCTTTTATAATTCAATAAAATATTGAATTTGTAGCTGCTCCTTTACTTCAACTCACAATGGCCTAGATTTGGAGTTTTGCGTTAGAAGGGGTGTGTTAGCTACGCATGCTTTTTTTTGGCCGCACCTTTTAAATACTGCTGGTATTTAGAGTTCACAGAATGGCTGGGTTTTCAGTGCGTTAGGCTCCAAAAAGGGAGCGTAGAGCATAATTTACTGCCACTGCAACTCTAAATACCAACGGTGCTTACGGACGCGGCCAGCTTCAAAAACGTGCTCGTGCACGATTCCCCCATAGGAAACAATGGGGCAGTTTGAGCTGAAAAAAAAACAAACACCTGCAAAAAAGCAGCGTTAAGCTCCTAACGCAGCCCCATTGTTTCCTATGGGGAAACACTTCCTAAATCTGCACCTAACACCCTAACATGTACCCCGAGTCTAAACACCCCTAACCTTACACTTATTAACCCCTAATCTGCCGCCCCCGCTATCGCTGACCCCTGCATATTATTATTAACCCCTAATCTGCCGCTCCGTATACCACCGCAACCTACATTATCCCTATGTACCCCTAATCTGCTGCCCATAACACCGCCGACCCCTATATTATATTTATTAACCCCTAATCTGCCCCCCACAACATCGCCTCCACCTACCTACAATTATTAACCCCTAATCTGCCGACCGGACCTCACCGCTACTATAATAAATGTATTAACCCCTAATCCGCCTCACTAACCCTATAATAAATAATATTAACCCCTAATCTGCCCTCCCTAACATTGCCGACACCTAACTTCAAGTATTAACCCCTAATCTGCCGACCGGACCTCACCGCTACTCTAATAAATTTTTTAACCCCTAAAGCTAAGTCTAACCCTAACCCTAACACCCCCCTAAGTTAAATATAATTTAAATCTAACAAAATAAATTAACTCTTATTAAATAAATTATTCCTATTTAAAGCTAAATACTTACCTGTAAAATAAACCCTAATGTAGCTACAATATAAATAATAATTATATTGTAGCTATTTTAGGATTTATATTTATTTTACAGGCAACTTTGTATTTATTTTAACCAGGTACAATAGCTATTAAAAAGTTAAGAACTATTTAATAGCTACCTAGTTAAAATAATTACAAAATTACGTGTAAAATAAATCCTAACCTAAGTTACAATTAAACCTAACACTACACTAGCAATAAATTAATTAAATAAAATACCTACAATTATCTACAATTAAACCTAACACTACACTATCAATAAATAAATTAAATAAAATAACTACAATTAAATCTAACACTACACTATCAATAAATTAATTAGATGAAATATCTACAAATAAATACAATTAAATGAACTAACTAAAGTACAAAAAATAAAAAAATCTAAGTTACAAAAAATAAAAAAATTAATTACAAACATAATAAAAATATTACAACAATTTTAAGCTAATTACACCTACTCTAAGCCCCCTAATAAAATAGCAAAGCCCCCCAAAATAAAAAAAATGCCCTACCCTATTCTAAAATTAAAATAGAAAAGCTCTTTTACCTTACCAGCCCTTAAAAGGGCCTTTTGCGGGGCATACCCCAAAGAATTCAGCTCTTTTGCCTGTAAAAAAAAACATACAATACCCCCCCAAACATTGCAACCCAACACCCACATACCCCTAATCTAACCCAAACCCCCCTTAAATAAACCTAACACTAAGCCTCTGAAGATCTTCCTACCTTGTCTTCACCATGCCAGGTATCACAGATCGCTCCAGGCTCCGAAGTCTTCATCCAAGCCCAAGCAGGGGCTGGCGATCCATCATCCGGCTGAAGTCTTCTATCAAGCAGCGGCTGAAGAGGTCCAGAAGAGGCTTCAAAGTCTTCATTCTATCTTCCAAGCGGTGACAAGCGGCTCCATGTTGAACACCTCCGGCGCGGATCCATCCTCTTCTTGCGATGTCCTAAGTCCGAATGAAGGTTCCTTTAAATGACGTCATCCAAGATGGCGTCCCTCGAATTCCAATTGGCTGATAGGATTCTATCAGCCAATCGGAATTAAGGTAGGAAAAATCTGATTGGCTGATGGAATCAGCCAATCAGATTCAAGTTCAATCCGATTGGCTGTTCCAATCAGCCAATCAGATTGAGCTTGCATTCTATTGGCTGATCGGAACAGCCAATAGAATGCGAGCTCAATCTGATTGGCTCATTCAATCAGCCAATCAGATTTTCCCTACCTTAATTCTGATTGGCTGATAGAATCCTATCAGCCAATCGGAATTCGAGGGACGCCATCTTGGATGACGTCATTTAAAGGAACCTTCATTTGAACTTAGGACGTCGCAAGAAGAAGATGGATCCGCACCCGAGGTCTTCAACATGGAGCCGTTTGTCACCGCTTGGAAGAAGATGGTTGCAGGTCTGGATCTACTCTTCTGCCCGGATAGCATGAAGACTTTGGAGCCTCTTCTGGACTTCTTCTTGCCGCCGCTTGATAAAAGACTTCAGCCGGATGATGGATCTCCAGCCCCCGCTTGGGCTTGGATGAAGATTTCGGAGCCTGGAGCGATCGGTGATACCTGGCATGGTGAAGACAAGGTAGGAAGATCTTCAGGGGGTTAGTGTTAGGTTTATTTAAGGGGGGTTTGGGTTAGATTAGGGGTATGTGGGTGGTGGGTTGTAATGTTGGGGGGGGTATTGTATGTTTTTTTTTACAGGCAAAAGGCCCTTTTAAGGGCTGGTAAGGTAAAAGAGCTTTTCTATTTTAATTTTAGAATAGGGTAGGGCATTTTTTTATTTTGGGGGTCTTTGTTATTTTATTAGGGGGCTTAGAGTAGGTGTAATTAGCTTAAAATTGTTGTAATATTTTTAATATATTTGTAATTAATTTTTTTATTTTTTGTAACTTAGCTTTTTTTATTTTTTGTACTTTAGTTAGTTTATTTAATTGTATTTATTTGTAGGTATTTTATTTAATTTATTTATTGATAGTGTAGTGTTAGGTTTAATTGTAGATAATTGTAGGTATTTTATTTAATTAAATTATTGATAGTGTAGTGTTAGGTTTAATTGTAACTTAGGTTAGGATTTATTTTACAGGTAATTTTGTAATTATTTTAACTAGGTAGCTATTAAATAGTTCTTAACTATTTAATAGCTATTGTACCTGGTTAAAATAAATACAAAGTTGCCTGTAAAATAAATATAAACCCTAAAATAGCAACAATATAATTATTATTTATATTGTAGCTACATTAGGGTTTATTTTACAGGTAAGTATTTAGTTTTAAATAGGAATAATTTATTTAATAAGAGTTAATTTATTTCGTTAGATTTAAATTATATTTAACTTAGGGGGTGTTAGGGTTAGGGTTAAACTTAGCTTTAGGGGTTAATAAATTTATTAGAGTAGCGGTGAGGTCCAGTCGGCAGATTAGGGGTTAATACTTGAAGTTAGGTGTCGGCAATGTTAGGGAGGGCAGATTAGGGGTTAATACTATTTATTAGAGGGTTATTGAGGCGGGAGTGAGGCGGATTAGGGGTTAATACATTTATTATAGTGGCGGTGAGCTCCGGTTGGCAGATTAGGGGTTAATAATTGTAGGTAGGTGGAGGCGACATTGGGGGCGGCAGATTAGGGGTTAATAAATATAATATAGGGGTCGGCGGTGTTAGGAGCAGCAGATTAGGGGTACATTGGGATAACGTAGGTTGCGGCGGTGTGCGGTCGGCAGATTAGGGGTTAAAATTTTTTATTAGAGTGGCGGCGATGTGGGGGGACCTCGGTTTAGGGGTACATAGGTAGTTTATGGGTGTTAGTGTACTTTAGAGCACAGTAGTTAAGATCTCTATGAACCGGCGTTAGCCCAGAAAGCTCTTAACTCCTGACTTTTTGCTGCGGCTGGAGTTTTGTCGTTAGATTTCTAACGCTCACTTCAGCCACGACTCTAAATACCGGTGTTAGAAAGATCCCATTGAAAAGATAGGATACGCAATTGACGTAAGGGGATCTGCTGTATGGAAAAGTCGCGGCTGGAAAGTGAACGTTAGACCCTTTCCTGACTGACTCCAAATACCAGCGGGTGGTAAAAACCAGCGTTAGGAGCCTCTAACGCTGGTTTTGACGGCTACCGCCAAACTCTAAATCTAGGCGAATGTTTCTCTTTATGAGTGAAGACAATGTTAGAACAGCACTTTTATTTGTAGCAGTGAAATGTCAGCAAGACAGACTTAATTAATTTCAGTGAAGTTATTTGTAGCAATAAGCCTTTTTTCAGTGTTTGCTTAAGATAGCTTGTTAAAGATATGCAGCAGACAGGAATTACAGAAAATAACAAAAAAACATTGTTATTAGCAACTGATGCAAGTAAGAGTAAAGGTTGCCTTTTAACACAGAAAAATAGCAGTCTCTTTTAAGCACACAGGTGAATGTGGAGACCAGTGTTAACCTCACAGAACAGCAGTGTGAATTGCTGCAGACAACGATTCAGATATAAACAAGGTAATGCTAGATGTATTTACAAAATCTATACATGCTGTATCCAGAAGTTATTATAAAGAAATACTTGGGGTTCAGGCTGTTAGCAGTGTGAATTTAGTTGGCAGTTGATATAGGCGGCTTTAAATGTAGAAAACAAATGCAGGGCGGCTTGATGCTGTGGTTCAGCTGCAGAAATCAAGTAGCAGGCTTTAAGTAAAATAACTTCACTCTAGATAGAGTTTAAGGCTGTGGGTTTTTGAAATATATCTTGCAAGCTTTTTAGTAGTAGATATTTAGATTGGTTTAGCAAAGAATTCAGGAGCTTTGATTGAAGTAGAATCCACTTACATAGACTGGGAGTTTGCAGGTAGCTGAGAAAGCAAACTAACTTCAATAAACAAGCAAAGTTCAGGTGTAAGCATCAAACCTTTATGGGAAGGTGATGAGAGGCGGGACAAAGTAGTTAAAGGTACAGGGAGACCTGACACTACCATGGGAGTAATTTGTCCCTTTCCTAAACTAGAACAGGGGCAGGGGTTTTACTCAAATCTTTTCGTCGTTCCAAAAAAAGAGGGAACTTTCAGACCCATTTTAGATCTCAAGTGTCTAAACAAATTTTTTCAGAGTCCCATCATTCAAGATGGAGACTATACGAACAATCTTACCAGTGATCCAGGAGGGTAAATTTATGACTACCATGGAATTGAAGGATGCATACCTTCATATCCCTATTCACAAGGATCATCATCAGTTCCTAAGGTTTGCTTTCCTGGACAAACATTATCAGTTCGTGGCTCTTCCTTTCGGGTTGGCCACAGCACCCAGAATCTTCACAAAGGTTCTAGGGTCTCTTCTAGCGGTTCTCAGACCACGGGGCATAGCAGTGGCACCTTATCTGGATGATATTCTGATTCAGGCATCAACTTATCATTTGACAAAGTCTCACACGGACATAGTATTGTCTTTCCTGAGAACTCACGGTTGGAAAGTGAACATAGAAAAGAGTTCACTAGTTATACGGACAAGGGTTCCCTTCTTGGGGACTCTGATAGACTCGGTAGAAATGAAAATATGTCTGACGGAGGTCAGAAAAATAAAGATTCTAAATACTTGCCGAGCACTTCGGTCCATTCCTCGGCCATCAGTGGCTCAGTGTATGGAGGTCATTGGATTAATGGTAGCAGCAATGGACATTGTTCCATTTGCCCGCTTTCATCTCAGACCATTGCAGCTGTGCATGCTTGAACAGTGGAATGGAGACTATGCAAATTTATCTTCTCAGATAAATCTGGTTGTCGTTGGATCATCTGTCCCAGGGGACTTGTTTCCACAGACCCTCGTGGGTGATAGTGACAACGGACGCCAGCCTACTGGGCTGGGGTGCAGTCTGGAATTCCCTGAAGGCTCAGGGTGTTTGGACTCAAGTGGAGTCTCTACTTCCAATCAATATTCTGGAACTGAGAGCAATATTCAATGTGCTTCAGGCGTGGCCTCAGTTGGCTTCGACCAAATTCATCAGATTCCAGTTGGACAACATCACGACTGTGGCATATATCAATCATCAAGGGGGAGCAAGGAGTTCCTTAGCGATGATAGAAGTATCCAAGATAATCCTATGGGCAGAGGCCCACTCTTGTTATCTGTCGGCAATTTACATCCCAGGAGTAGAAAACTGGGAAGCAGATTTTCTAAGTCATCAAACTTTTCATCCGGGGGAGTTGGAACTCCATCTGGAGGTGTTTGCCTCATTGATTCACCAATGGGGCAGACCGGAACTGGATCTGATGGCATCTCGTCAGAATGCCAAACTTCCACGTTATGGATCCAGGTCAAGGGATCCCCAGGCCGAACTGATAGATGCCCTGGCAGTGCCTTGGTAGTTCAGCCTAGCTTATGTGTTTCCACCATTTCCTCTACTTCTACGCTTGATTGCTCGAATCAAACAGGAGAGAGCTTCAGTAATCTTGATAGCGCCTGCGTGGCCACGCAGGACTTGGTATGTGGATCTAGTGGACATGTCCTCTCTGCCACCATGGAAACTTCCTTTGAGACAGGACCTTCTCATTCAAGCTCCATTCCAACATCCAAATCTAATTTCTCTGCAGCTGACTGCTTGGAGATTGAATGCTTGATTCTATCTAAGCAAGGTTTCTCTGATTCGGTCATTGATACTTTGATACAGGCTCGGAAGCCTGTCACTAGAAAAATCTATCATAAGATATGGCGTAAATATCTTTATTGGTGTGAATCCAAGGGTTACTCATGGAGTAAAATTAGGATTCCCAGGATTCTGTCTTTTCTCCAAGAAGGATTGGAGAAAGGGTTATCAGCAAGTTCCTTAAAGGGACAAATTTCTGCGTTGTCAATTTTGCTTCACAAACATTTGGCAGATGTGCCAGATGTTCAGTCTTTTTGTCAGGCTCTAACTAGAATTAAGCCTGTATTTAGACCAATTACTCCTCCCTGGAGTTTGAATTTAGTTCTTCGAGTTCTTCAAGGGGTTCCGTTTGAACCCATGCATTCCATAGATATTAAATTGTTATTGTGGAAAGTTCTGTTTTTAGTTGCTATTTCTTCTGCTCGAAGAGTTTCTGAGCTTTCAGCATTACAGTGTGATTCGCCTTATCTTATCTTTCATTCTGATAAGGTGGTTTTACGTACCAAACTTGGATTTCTTCCTAAGGTTGTTTCTCATAAGAATATTGATCAGGAAATTGTTGTTCCTTCTTTGTGTCCTAATCCTTCTTCTAAGAAGGAGCGTCTGTTACATAACCTGGCCGAGGTCCATGCCTTAAAGTTTTACTTACAGGCGACTAAGGATTTCCGTCAATCATCTTCATTATTCATTGTTTATTCTGGAAAGTGTAGGGGTTTGAAAGCTAAGGCTACCTCTCTTTCTTTTTGGCTGATGAGTATCATCCGTCTGGCATATGAGTCTGCTGGACAGCAGCCTCCTGAAAGAATTACGACTCATTCTACTAGGGCTGTGGCTTCCACATGGGCATTTAAAAATGATGCATCTGTTGAACAGATTTGTAAGGCTGCGACTTGGTCATCCCTTCATACTTTTTCCAAATTTTCCAAATTTTATACTTTTGCTTCTTCTGAGGCTGTTTTTGGGAGAAAATTTCTTCAAGCAGTGGTGCCTTCCGTTTAGATCTCTGTCTTGTCCCTCCCTTTCATCTGTTTCCTGTAGCTTTGGTATTGTATTCCACAAGTAAGGATGAAATCCGTGGACTCGTCGTATCTTGTAGAAGAAAAGGAAATTTATGCTTACCTGATAAATTGATTTATTCTACGATACGACGAGTCCACGGCCCTACCTGTCATTTTTTAAGACAGATTATATTTTTTATTTCAACTTCAGTCACCTATGCACCTTTTAGTTTCTCCTTTCTCTTCCTAATACCTTCGGTCGAATGACTGGGGGTGGAAGGAAGGGAGGAGCTATATATACAGCTCTGCTGTGGTGCTCTTTGCCACTTCCTGTTAGCAGGAGGATAATATCCCACAAGTAAGGATGAAATCCGTGGACTCGTCGTATCGTAGAAGAAATAAATTTATCAGGTAAGCATAAATTTCCTTTTTTTTAACAATTATCTGCTCTTTCCCACATGAATCACAAGCTAGTATTATAAACATAACACAAAACGCAAAACATAATAGTTTCATAGATCATATATAAAAAATATTTATTTATATATATATATATATATATATATATATATATAAACTGTATATATGTGTAAATACAGAATACAAAACTACAAGTTGTGTTACTTTCTGTTATTTATAGGTACCCTACCTGAGAAGCCATTTTCCTTGCTACCCTGCGGAGGACTCGGAGTATGTATGCAATTTTTATTTTAATCATATTTAAAGAATTTTTAATTTTATGTTAAAGGGGCAGTAAAATCAAAATAAAATATCTATGATTCAGATAGAGCATGTCATTTTAAACAACTTTCCAAAGTACTTCAAATGTGCTTTCCTCTCTTGGTATTCTTTGTTGAAGAGTAAAATTAGGTAAGCTTATAGTTCTATGGAAGAGTGTTTGCAGCAATGCATAACATTGCTATAAACATTCTTGCTCATCTAGGATTATTCTTAAAGCATACAAAAAGAAATATGCATAAATTGAAAATGAAAGTAAAGTCTAACGTTGTTTCACGTCATGCTCTTTGCAATCCATGTAAGCTTCGTTCTGACATTCCTGTCCCTTTAAATGGATATACAGTGTATATATATATATATATATATATATATATATATATATATATATATATATATATAGAGAGAGAGAGAGAGAGAGAGAGAGAGAGAGAGAGAGAGAGAACAGTCAGGGTGGATTTGCATTTACATTTCAAAAGAAACAGCAACTACCAGGGTGTCAGGAAAAATAAATTGTATCCAATATAGTAAAGATCTGCACTCACTGGGCGTCAATTGTGATATTAATTATAGTGATGTTTCGGAGCAGCAATGCCCCTTCTTAAGACCAGACACATCACTATAATAAATATCACAATTGACACAAGTCCAGTAAGTGCGGATCATTACTATATATATATATATATATATATATATATATAAAAATATTAACTTCTTCTCTTAGGAGGGCATTATGGTACATCCATAAATATGTATATATGTGTATATATATATATATATATATATATATATTTTATTATTCTTTTTTGTTTTGCATTTTAAAGGGTTAGTAAAGTCCAAATTAAACTTTCATGATTCAGATAGGGTATGTAATTTTAAACACCTTTCTTATTTACTTTTATCATCAAATAATTTGCTTTGTTCTCATGGTATTCTTAGTTAAAAGCTAAACCTAGGAGGCTCATATGCTAATTTCTAAGACTTTCAAGGCAATCTCTCATGTGAATGCATTTGACTTTTTCACAGCTAGAGGGCTTTAGTTCAAATAAATAACATTGTGCTCATGTACGTTGATTAAAAGGACAGTAAACACCAGAATTTTTGTTGTTTAAAAAGATAAATAATCCCTTTATTACCCATTCCCCAATTTTGCATAACCAACACAGTTATAATAATATACCTTTTACCTCTGTGATTACCTTGTATCTAAGCCTCTGCAAACTGCCCCCTTATTTCAGTTCTTTTGACATACTTGCATTTTTAGCCAATCAGTGCTGACTTCTAGGAGCTTCACGCTCCTGAGCTTAATGTTATCTATATGAAACACATGTACTAACACCCTCTAGTGGTGAAAAACTGTCAAAATGCTTTCAGATTAGAGGCAGTCTTCAAGGTCTAAGACATTAGAACATGAACCTCCTAGATTTAGCTTTCAACTAAGAATACCAAGAGAACAAAGCAAAATTGGTAATAAAAGTAAATTGGAAAGTTGTTTAAAATGACATGCCCTATTTAAATCATGAAAGATTTTTTTTTACTTTACTGTCCCTTTAATTTAAGAGGCAGCACTAATTTCCTGAAATCCCAGCCTGTCAAAAGATCTGAGATAAGGAGGCAGTCAGCAGAAGCTGAGATACAAGGTAATTACAGAGGTAAAAAGTATATTTCTATAACAGTGTTGGTTATGCAAAACTGGGGAATGATAAATAAAGGGATTATCTATCCTTTTAAACAATAACATTTTTTGTGTTTACTATCCCTTTAAGGGTGAGGAATATTTTTAATTGATGTCTCTATGCTGAATAAGAGGCAAACAGTGCTGTGGGATTTGTCATTATCAATCTATTCCTAGGGATACGTTGAGCATGAACATGTACTTCCTATTCATATAAATATTTTAAAAAATATATATATATAAATATATATGTATATAGGGCCAGATTATGAGTGGAGGGCAAAAATAATAGCGCTGTTAAGTACTAATACTGTTCAAGTAAAATAACTAATGCTCATATTTTTGCTCTCAGATTAAAGGTTGAAAGTTTCCTGAAAGTTTCAAATGCACTATCATCTGGATATCAAAGATTTATAGGGGGCGCTCCATAAAACCCTGTTCTGGCTTTTGCTTGCACACTAACACAAAGATGTGCAAGCCAAGTGCACTACAGCCGAAGGGGCGTTAAGAAAAAGTTTAAATACCTTTGTTCTTCTCTCAAAAGAAAATGTTATTTTTTTAAAAAATATATATGATTATGAGTGAAGATGGTATATGCCAAGGTGTTTGACTGTGAAGGGTACAGGGGTGTTTATATGTGTATATATTTGTATGTGTGTGTATATAGAATATATATATATATATATATATATATATATATATATATATATATACATATATACATATATATATATATATATATATATACTGTGTGTGTGTATATATATATATATATATATATATATATACACACACACACACAAATATATATATATATATATATATATATATATATATAACAGGCAAGAAATCCCCAAAGGCGGGAAGGATTGAGACCGAAGCTACATCCAAAGTCAGTTCAAAACCAGTTTATTGGCAGAGTGCAGGTACAAAAGGTGAAGCCAGAGCAAAAACACCTGACGCGTTTCGCGCATGCGCACATGCGCTTCATCAGAGGTGATGTGTTCAAGGTGTGAATGGGCTTATATACAGCAAAGTAGCCAAACCAGGTATCTTTAGGTAAATGGGTCAACAGTTACACCTGTAGTATGTGATAAGATCGTTTGCTGTAAACAAGGCATCCACTCAATCTTTCTCTTATAGATAAATATATATGTGTAAATAATTAAATTCTAACACTTCATATGTGGAAGTCTATAAGTGTGTATAAACATATATCGTGATATATTCAATAACAATTTTTTATATAAGCAATAGAAAAAATACAATTCATAAAAACAAACTAATTTGTTAAATAAAGGCTTGTCATATGCACCATCACATAATTTTGATTTTGTGAACACACTTATAGACATTAATAGATTTGTTTGCAAGATTGTCTTGAAAAGACATTTCAAAGACAATCCAATGGATCACTTACCTCTAACAACTCATATACCTACCAAATATGATACTGTAGGACTTAGGTATACTGATTTGCTAGATCTCACTAATTTAACTTCTTTACAGCAGGAATCTATTAGAACTCCTGACACTTTGGTTGACAATTGCACATCTTTTAAATTTAAAAACACATCTCACTTTTACCCAATTCATGCTAGACATCACCTATTAGATATATACCAGAGAGTAGTAGAAAAGGAACTTACTGACTTATTCAGAAACACTGAGAATAACCCTTTTAATATACCTAGGGACAACCTTACTCGACGGCAGAGACAAGCACTAATCAGACTTCAAAAAAATAAAGATCTAGTCATAGTCCAGGCTGACAAGGGAGGGGCGGTGGTGGTTTTAAATAAAAAAGATTACATAGGTGAAGTTGAGAATCAATTGAGTGATTGTATGTTATATACTAAACTAACATTCAATCCCACCACCTCCTTCAAAAATAAACTTAGCCATTTGTTGGACCATGCAATAGAACATAATTTCATGACTAGAGAATTAACAGAATATTTATATATGGAAGAGCCGACCACCCCATACTTCCGTATTGCACCCAAAATACATAAGGGACTTAAGAATCCCCCTGGACGACCCATTGTTGCCAGCAATGGGTCTTTGTGCGAAAGATTGGGTGGCTGGCTCGACCACATCCTTCAACCAATCATGGTGGCTCTCCCTGGATATATTAAAGACAGTACACATTTGCTTACACAAATTACAGATCTTACGTGGAATGATTCCTATGTATGGACTACTATTGACGTGACTGCTCTATATTCGAATATCCCCCATTCAAAAGGATTAGAAGCCATTGATTTTATGCTACATAGATACTCAGATTACAGTCATGAATTTATAACATTCATTGTTCAGGTAACTGAGTTCCTTTTGAAACATAATTTTTTCATCTTTCAGGGTACTTATTACCTACAAAGACGAGGCACAGCGATGGGGGCAAAATTTGCCCCAGCCTTTGCCAATATTTATATGGGTGGTTAGAACTTAATATGATCTTCTCAGATTCATTTCCATATAAAAACAATATCATACTTTATGGTCGTTTTATAGACGACATTATTGTTATCTGGGAGACTAGGGATAGTTGTAATGTAGATAAATTAACAGAATATCTGAACGAAAATTAATATAATTTGACATTTACAGCACAGACACATAATTATACTATTGACTTTTTGGACCTGAACCTAAAGGTATCAGACAATAAAATTTCCATATGTACTTATCGCAAACCCCTGGCCAGAAATACAATACTGAGAGCTGATTCTTGCCATCTCAACCACCTTAAGAGAGGCATACCGAAGGCCCAATACTTGCGCCTTAGGAGAAACTGTACAGAACTAACAGAATATTGTTCCAAGGCTAGAGAATTGACAAATAGACTGACAGATAGGGGATATCAAAGAAATCTATTACTACAAACAGAAAAACAAATAGCAACTCTAGATAGACAGGACTTACTACAAGGAAGGAATAATCTGGAGAGGAACAAGAGATCTAACAGGGCTGTGATGCCTAGTCAAAATCTCCTGTTTGTTACACAATTTAGTAAACAATATAATCAGATTTGTAGTATAGTCAAGAATAATCTAACCATTTTAAAAGGTGATGAAGCTTTAAAAGACATCTTAACATCTGGAATCAAGTGCATAGCACGAAAAGCCCCTACCATAAGAGAAATAACTAGTAAGCAATTCACTGAAAAAGTAACAGTAGGCTCCAATTGGCTAAGTCTAAAATCAGGATGCTTTAAATGTGGCCATGTACCATGTAAAGGGTGTACAAGCATAACTGTGAAAGACACTTTTTCCTCACATGTGACAAACCAAACATTTCAGATTAGGGACAGGATTGATTGTAATTCTCAATATGTAGTTTACTTGGTTAATTGCCTATTTTGCTCCTGCCAATATGTGGGCATAACTACTCGCCCACTGAAAGATAGGATCCGTGAGCATCTGCGCTCTTTGGATGAAAAAGAGCCTAGAACACCTGTAGCTAAACACTTCAGACTCCATGGTATAGGTTCTAGATATTTCTCATTCATAGGCATTGACCTGATTAAAAAACATCCCAGAGGAGGAGATAGGGAAAAAAGCCTAAGGAAAAAAGAAGTCTTTTGGATTGTAAAATTACATACAAGAGCACCAGAGGGCATCAACAAGAGGATGGATGTTGATTTATTTGTTGAATAGGCCCCATGCTATCCTGTTATCTAATTCTTACATAATCCCTATATTGATTTGTTAAAAAAAGTGTACTAAAAAAGTGAGTTACTACAAAAGCTAGTTTTTGACTTTTCCCTAACTAATGAATATGAATAAATAAATAAATATAACTCATTAGTTCCCTAGTCTGTTCTAACTAAGAATTTAAAATTAAAATTAAAATGTATTTGAAAACTGATATAGTAAAATTACTTATTACTATAGTGAAATTCCCTCATTTAAAATTAGATCTTTTTCTTTTCTTTCTTTTCTTTTCTTTTCTATTAACCTTATATACATATTTTATTTATTTATTTCTTAGGGTTAATAATATTATTTAATGTTTAAATATATACTTTTTTATAACATGATACATAAAAAATATTTATTGTGTTTCCTTGCTTAGAGAATATGTTTTCAAAAATTTTTTTTTATTTTCTTTTCCTTTCCTATAAGAGATAGCTACAAGGTTAAGATTGGATCTATAATTAGCTATCCAATTTTTTTTTATTTACTATTCTGGAAACAAAGTTTATATCTACATTTATATTTTTATTATTACTTCCAGGGTTCATAACTAGTACTTTGTGTCCTATCCTCACTTATTAGTATCATCTATTTATTTATTTATGTTTAGATCCTTAAGATTATTAGTTATTAGTTATTAGTTATTGTTGTCTTTATGAATTGTATTTTTTCTATTGCTTATATAAAAAATTGTTATTGAATATATCACGATATATGTTTATACACACTTATAGACTTCCACATATGAAGTGTTAGAAATTAATTATTTACACATATATATTTATCTATAAGAGAAAGATTGAGTGGATGCCTTGTTTACAGCAAACGATCTTATCACATACTACAGGTGTAACTGTTGACCCATTTACCTAAAGATACCTGGATTGGCTACTTTGCTGTATATAAGCCCATTCACACCTTGAACACATCACCTCTGATGAAGCGCATGTGCGCATGCGCGAAACGCGTCAGGTGTTTTTGCTCTGGCTTCACCTTTTGTACCTGCACTCTGCCAATAAACTGGTTTTGAACTGACTTTGGATGTAGCTTCGGTCTCAATCCTTCCCGCCTTTGGGGATTTCTTGCCTGTTGTATACAGCGGATGAGATACCGCTCTGACCGTGAGCTACTTGGAACCCGCATCTAGACCTAGGAGCCTTCTAACTTTGGGACCCAGTGGACGCCTGGTACGTTCCTGCGGATCTTCCGTGCGACGCTGCACGTATTCCTTACGCATACTTCACGTCTGACACGGTTCAGCGTACCTGATGTGCGACGCGGCACATCATCTTGACGTCAGAGCTCCAGACCATTGAGGACGACAAGAGACGAGGATACAGACGGTACATACTTCCCCCGTCGGAACTGGTGAGCTTTTGCCCTACTGGGATCTTCGGAGGAGGCTGTTTGGTTCTGTATGCCTACTTAAAGCATTGGTTTGATCCGCTAAATTTGAAGGTACTTTACAGCTTTTTACTTAGCACACCTGGATAGTGCCGGCTCTGAGGTTGCATTAAGGGAACTTTATTCTCACTACGGTCCATTACTTTGGAACTTTCCACAGCGCTGGGATTATACACAAACTAAGCGCTATATATTGGAACTTAAAAATTATTATCATATGGACACTATGTGGACAAATACTTGATATATATATTTTTTACCTGATATGTTGAGATCCATACCCTATATATAGAGTTTTGGAGTTTATTGCACAATTGTACCAGTTTTCTATACTTAACCCACTATTTTAAGCCAACAGTCAGATTTATATTAGTAGGAGTCCACATGTGTTTAAAGTTTCCCTCAGATTAATCAGCTATTGTTTTCTTTTGATTGCTCTTGATATATATATATATATATATATATATATATATATATATATATATATATATATATAAAATTATAGAATTAGAGCTAAAGGACCCAAAAAATATATATGGTACCAACTTCTAAAATCACAACAATATATTATTTATATATTATGGTGAATAGGATATAATCCTGTTTAAAGAGTGTGGGCTAAGTTAACACTGACTGCAGTCACTTCTTTTTTAATGCAGTGCTGATGTGCTGAGTCCTATTGCTAAAAATAATGTTTAATTAAGTATGTCTAAAAACTTACACCGGTGAAACTTTTGGGCTCCATCCACTATACACCAACGAATATTCCAACTCATTGAGATAAGTTTTGCATTTTTAGACTATCAAAGAACTTATATATTTCACATTAGGTGCATCACAAGGATTTTTTTGTTATATTATTACTTTTTACGATCGTTATATTTTCATTGTAGTGCGCACTACTAATAGGTTAGCTCATTCAGTCTGCAGCTAATAGTTTTTTTAAATATTCCCCAGTATGAATTAAACGCTTCTTGGCTCTTCTATATTAACTTTTTAAACACAAGCATTTTTAAGGCAAAATCCCATAAATTTTCTCCCCCTCTTAATGAATTTTTACCCAATGAATTTTTACTCACTGTATTAAATCCCAAAAACAATTGTATTTTATATTGATTAATTAATATTTGTTACTCTGTCCATTCATTGATCTGGCATCTGACTATTACATACTTTCTACGAGTTAGTTTCAGTCAGAAAGCCAGACCCAGAGAAAATAACTGCATTAACTTTGTTTTATGTATGTTTTTTATTATTTTTGTGCATTTTTTTACTGTGTTTTTAGACATACTTAATAAAACATTGTTTTTAGCAATAGGACTCAGCACATCAGCACTGCATTCAAAAAGAAGTGACTGCAGTCAGTGTTAACTGAACCCACACTCTTTAAACAGGATTATATCCTATTCACCATAATAAATAAATAATATATTATTGTGATTTTAGAAGTTGGTACCATATATATTTTTTGGGTCCTTTAGCGGTAATTCTATAATTTTCTATTTATTTCTACACCTCACTTGTTAGTGGTTGCAAGTACACCCTTTTAGAATCTAGCAGCTCCTAGGATTACCAAACCTCACCCCACAGGTTTCTAGACAGCGCTCATTACCAATCCCTCATCTTCTATTATATATATGTATATATACACACACACACAAATAAACATATATAGCTGGTATATGTGTGTGTGTATGTATGTCCTGTATGTATGTACAAACATACACATATATACATACACACATACAAATATATGCATACACACACACACACAGACACACACACACATATATATATATATATATATATATATTTATTTTCCTACCAGGTTACTTTAGGTACCTAGTCTTGCTAATTTTTTTAACGCTGTGTGTTGTGTTTGAGTGCAACAGATAACTCATAACTCATAGCAACCACACTACCAATTGAAAATATATGCCGCACTAAACATTCTCTTGTAACTCATTTTTATCATTGACTTGTAATACTAGATTGTGCTCTATTCTTAGCACAGGCTCTATCAGTATCTATCCACTTGTAACCTTGTGTTTAATTGCTGCTCTTCAATGTGCATAATAGGTCATGTGTGTTTACTGTGTAAGTAATGGAAAGTTAAAATTAATTTATATGTTGTAACAAATTAGAGCATATATTTTCTTTCCTATGACATGGAGAGTCCACTACGTCATTTCAATTACTAGTGGGATATTCAACTCCTGGCCAGCAGGAGAAGGCCTTACCCATAACTCCCAGTCATTCTCTTTGCCTCTGTCAATGGAGGTTGTGAAAAGTTACTATCTGAAGAATTTAATCCCTTAATGGGTACTTTTCCCTGCAAGCAAGGATTAGGGTCTAGCTGTGTCCACGTCAATCTCTTGAGTAAGAGTAGTGGTGGATTTTAGCAGTTAAAAGGCTGCGAGAAAGTCCTTTGCTTTACTTTTAACACTTTGCTACCACTTTGTGGAAAGCCAGAGTTGGTTACTCTGCTCTTTGTTTTCCTACAGGTCCATGACAGGGAGGATCAACATCTCTTATGCAATCTAAGGTTAGTGCCTTTGCCTTCTAGGTAATAAAGGACAGCAGCACTTGTGGGGTTAATCCTCCTTCAGATTGTTATTTTACAAGACATAATAATTATTTATTAATTTTAGGATTCATATGGGCACATTTTTATTGGCACTTTTTCAATATGGGATGTTATTCCTAATTTGGAGATATGTTAGTGTTAGGAATTACTGAGGCTTGTGGATCTGAACTGCAGAGTATGAGAAAATAGAAGTATTCAGTATTTAATTCCTAAATATTCAGTTGATTATAAAGTTTAGGTATGTACTTTATCTTTAAATGGTTGTTTGTTCCAATTTCCAACAATGGTTGTTTGTTCTGAATTTGAGACTACTACAGCTTTAACCCCTTAGTGACCGAGGACGTGCAGGGTACGTCTGAAAAAAAAAAGGCAGTTAACGCCTGACGACGTACCCTGCACGTCCTCGGCTAAAGTGAGTGCTGGAAGCGATCAAGATCGCTTCCAGGCACTATTACAGTACTGCAGGGATGCCTCGATGTCTGGGCATCCCTGCAGTGCTGTTACGGAGTGCCGGGACCGGAGCGATCACTCCCCCTTGAGTGATCACTTCCGGTTTTGCTCCACGTGGAGCCCGGCAGTGCAGCAGAGCATCGGAAGCGATCGGACACGCTTCCGATGCTCTGCTAGTGTGCTAAGTGCCTCGGTGGGTCGAGGCACTTAGTTAGTATATAAATAAAATAAAAAATGTAAAAAAAAAAATAATATATAAAATTAAAAAGCCCCACATATAGCGCCCCCCCCCTCCCCCATGAGGCTTCCAAAATGGCGATGCCCGGTGCATCATGGGGCATCTGGGGGTGTCCCTAGCCTGTCTCACCATAGGGGCAAGCTAGGGTCACCCAATCTGAGCCTTCTTAGAAAAAAAAAATAATAATAATAAAATACCCCATTTGTCTGATCATGTCAATATTTGTAAATATTGACTCTGATCAGTGTGGATCTCCCTCCCTCTCCTCACTTGCCATTTTGTTGGAGAAAAAGAGAGACCTGTATTTTAGCAGAGAGAGATTTATTTCTTTTATTTGTTAAAAAATTTAAAATCCAAAGGCTCTTTTCAGAGCCATTAACCCCTAGCTTGCCAGTGATCACTATAAATCACTGGCAGTAGCACAGCTGCACTTTTTTTCTGTCTGTGCATTTTTTTAGGGGTTCATTTTTGTTGTTGTATTTTTTTTTAAAAACTCAAAGGCTCCTTTCAGAGCCATTTAGCTAATTTAATTTAATTTAAAGACTATTTAACCCCTAGCTTGCCAGTGATCGCTATACATCACTGGCATTAGCATAGCTGTACTTTTTTGCTGTCTGTGCATTTTTTAGGGGTTAATTTTTGTTGTTGTAATTTTTTAAAAACCTAAACGCTCCTTTCAGAGCCATTTAGCTAATTTAATTTAATTTAAATAGTATTTAACCCCTAGCTTGCCAGTGATCGCTATACATCACTGGCATTAGCATAGCTGTACTTTTTTGCTGTCTGTGAATTTTTTTAGGGGTTAATTTGTGTTGTTGTAATTTTTTAAAAAACCAAAGGCTCCTTTCAGAGCCATTTAGCTAATTTAATTTAATTTAAAGAGTATTTAACCCCTAGCTTGCCAGTGATCGCTATAAATCACTGGCATTAGCATAGCTCTACATTTTTGCTGTCTGTGCATTTTTTTAGGGGTTAATTTTTGTTGTTGTAATTTTTTAAAAACCTAAACGCTCCTTTCAGAGCCATTTAGCTAATTTAATTTGATTTAAAGAGTATTTAACCCCTAGCTTGCCAGTGATCGCTATAAATCACTGGCATTAGCATAGCTGTACTTTTTTTTAAAAAAACCCAAAGGCCATTTAGTTAATTTAATTTAAAGAGTATTTAACCCCTAGCTTGCCAGTGATCGCTATAAATCACTGGCATTAGCATAGCTGTACTTTTTTTAAAAAAAAACCAAAGGCCATTTAGTTAATTTAATTTAAAGAGTATTTAACCCCTAGCTTGCCAGTGATCGCTATAAATCACTGGCATTAGCATAGCTGTACTTTTTTAAAAAAAAAACCCAAAGGCCATTTAGTTAATTAATTAATTTTGGTTTTCTGTGACAGATACAAAAATGTCACAGAAAAGATATAGTGTTGAGGAGGCGTATGCCATCCTTGCGTCAGAGTCAGATGCCTCTATGTCTGACTCAGACCCCAATTTTGACCCTGCCATATGCTCAGATACATCATTAGATGCAGTCTCAACTGATAGTGATGTATCTGTGGCTGCTAGCCCCCCTGCCAGCCCCCCTGCTAGCCCCCCTGCCAGCCCCCCTGCTAGAAGGAGGCGTGTTGCTGCCATTGCCGCTGAAGAGTGGGTAACGCCTCATCTCCAGAGGCCAGATATCCCACCCTTCACAGCAAATGCTGGCATAAATATAGATGTGGCAGGTTTTAGCCCCCAACAGTTTCTGGAGGTGTTTCTGGGTGATGATGTATTGGGGAACATTGTCGCCCAAACTAATTTATATGCCTATCAGTACCGTGCTGCAAAGCCTGAAACATATTTGGCAAAGCAGCAATGGGCCCCCATCAATGTGCCAGAATTTAAAAAATTCTGGGCATTGACTATGCTGATGGGCATCATAAAGAAACCCTCCGTTCGCTCCTACTGGAGCAGTAGCCCCATCTGCTCTACCCCCATTTTCTCCCAGAGTATGTCGAGGCAGAGATTTGAAATGATTCTTCATTTCATGCACTTCAGCGACAACAGCCTGTGCCCCCCTAGGGAGCATCCCCAATTTGACAGGCTGTATAAAATCCGCCCCCTGATTACCCACTTTTCTGCCAGGTTTGCAGAGGCTTATACACCTGGAAGGAATATATGCGTTGATGAATCCCTGATGAAGTATAAGGGAAGGCTGGGATTCAAGCAGTATATTCCTTCCAAGCGCTCCAGGTATGGGGTAAAGGTGTATAAGCTCTGTGAGAGCGAGACTGGGTATACTCAGGCCTTCCTGGTGTATGAGGGAAAGGATAGCCACCTTGACCCTCCAGGTTGCCCAGAACATATGGGAACCACTGGCAAGATTGTCTGGGACCTGATATTACCCCTAATGAACAAAGGGTATCACTTGTACTTAGACAATTTTTATACAAGTGTCCTTTTGTTCAAGCTACTGTATTGCTTTGATACAGTAGCTTGCGGTACTATTAAAAAGAACCGCAAAGGTTTCCCAGGACAACTTGTACGCACCCGGCTACGAAGGGGGGAGACCTCTGCTCTGCGCCAAGAGGAGCTGTTGGCACTGAAGTACAGAGACAAGAAGGATGTATACCTTCTTACCACCATCCACACAGAGAGGACGGTGGCGGTCTCTGTACGTGGCAGAGCTGAGATCATAAGGAAGCCAGTGTGCATCAAATCTTATAACCGGCATATGGGTGGGGTTGATCTGGCAGATCAGCTGCTGCAGCCCTACCTAATTATGCGGAAGACAAGGGCCTGGTACAAAAAGGTTGCAATTTACCTAATGCAGATTGCAACCCACAACGCTTTTTTGTTGTTCAAAAAAGCAAACCCCGGAATGAAACTGACTTTTTTACAATTTCAGCTCCAGATCATTTCGGGGATTTTGTACCATGATGCACCTGCTCCCCGGGCGGTGATGGGAGAGAGCAGAGTTGGGGCTACTCATTTTATTTTTAAAATCCCCCCTACTGCCGCAAAGCAGAGACCACAAAAAAAATGCAGAGTCTGTACCAAGAGGGGGCAGAGAAGGGACACTGTATATCACTGTCCTGATTGCCCTGGACAGCCTGGACTCTGCATTGGGGACTGCTTCAAGCGGTACCATACAATGGTCAATTTTTAAAAAATAAATAAATTTGCTGTTATTTTTTTTTTGTTATGTTTACTGTTAAATTTTTTGTTATTTTTTTACTTTTAATGTGCCAGATTTTTACATTTCACTAATATATTTTTTTTTCTAAAATGGGGCTGTTCTTTTTTTTTTTTTTACAAAAACCCCTGTCAAACCTATGCATGGGGACATAGGTGTACTCAGGGTGCCTAGCAGAAAACAACCTGTAGTATTTTTTTTGCACTAACTTACAACAGTCTCTCCTAAATCATAGTCAAAAAGCAATGTGTGTGTAAAAATGAAAATTGAAGAATTGCCACCATACACTTTCTCCAATTTTTTTTAGCTAAAACAGTTACTTCAAATGCATCAAAGCACACCATATACAATACCTTGGGGTGTCAACATTTCAAAAATATGCACATTCATGGCAATAAATAAAAGTGGGGTTTACAATAGGCCCCAAACTAAAGATAGGCCTATCAGAAGAAATACTCTCACTTAATAACTAAAATCACAAGTCATAAAATTGTAACATAACCTTCCCAAAATCCTGGCAAACCTATGCATGGGGGGCATAGGTGTACTCAGGGTGCCTAGCAGAAAACAACCTGAAGTATTTTTTTGCACTAACTTACAACAGTCTCTCCTAAATCATAGTCAAAAAGCAATGTGTGTGTAAAAATGAAAATTGAAAAAATGCCACCATACACTTTCTCCAATTTTTTTAGCTAAAACAGTTACTTCAAATGCATCAAAGCACACCATATACAATACCTTGGGGTGTCAACATTTCAAAAATATGCACATTCATGGAAACAAATAAATTGGGGTATGTTAAAATACCCCCAAAAAGACAATAGGCAAATAAAATATGTTAAATGTGAAAAAAAAATCACAAACGCATGTTGGACATTTGGCATTACACCCCCCGAACAAGCCAAGAAACTTATGCATAGGTGGTATCACTGTACTCAGGAGATGTTGGTGAACACATATTGGGGTCTTCTTTGGCAGTAACACATAACAGGAGCTGAGAATTCATGTCTAAAGTACAATGTGTGTGAAAAATAACACACAAAAAATGACTGCCTAATAGTTTGACAAAGAATTAGTGCATGGAAAGTGTTAAAATACCAGCATTTGAAATACCCTAGGGTGTCTACTTTTCAAAAATATATGGTTTGATGGGGGTAAATTACATTGGCCGGCTTCAGAAATGTCCTACATAGGACATGGGTGCATGGGATGTGAAAATTCCAAGTTGAAAAACTGGAATGCGCCCCCTAAAAATAAGGCCTTTTAGCCCCCAGAGAACCCGACACACCTATACATGGGGGGTATCACTGTACTCAGGAGATGTTGTTGAATACATATTGAGGTTTTTTTTGGCAGTAACACATAACAGGGACTGAGAATATATGCCTAAAGTACAATGTGTGTGAAAAATAATGCAAAAAAATGACTACCTAAAAGTTTGACAAAGACTAGTGGTTGAATTAGTGCATGGAAAGTGTTAAAATACCAGCATTTGAAATACCCTAGGGTGTCTACTTTTCAAAAATATATGGTTTGATGGGGGTAATTTACATTGGCCGGCTTCAGAAATGTCCCAAATAGGACATGGGTGCATGATGACAGATGTGAAAATTCCAAGTTGAAAAACTGGAATGCGCCCCCTAAAATTAAGGCCTTTTAGCCCCCAGAGAACCCGACACACCTATACATGGGGGGTATCACTGTACTCAGGAGATGTTGTTGAATACATATTGAGGTTTTTTTTGGCAGTAACACATAACAGGGACTGAGAATATATGCCTAAAGTACAATGTGTGTGAAAAATAATGCAAAAAAATGACTACCTAAAAGTTTGACAAAGACTAGTGGTTGAATTAGTGCATGGAAAGTGTTAAAATACCAGCATTTGAAATACCCTAGGGTGTCTACTTTTCAAAAATATATGGTTTGATGGGGGTAATTTACATTGGCCGGCTTCAGAAATGTCCCAAATAGGACATGGGTGCATGATGACAGATGTGAAAATTCCAAGTTGAAAAACTGGAATGCGCCCCCTAAAATTAAGGCCTTTTAGCCCCCAGAGAACCCGACACACCTATACATGGGGGGTATCACTGTACTCAGGAGATGTTGTTGAATACATATTGAGGTTTTTTTTGGCAGTAACACATAACAGGGACTGAGAATATATGCCTAAAGTACAATGTGTGTGAAAAATAATGCAAAAAAATGACTACCTAAAAGTTTGACAAAGACTAGTGGTTGAATTAGTGCATGGAAAGTGTTAAAATACCAGCATTTGAAATACCCTAGGGTGTCTACTTTTCAAAAATATATGGTTTGATGGGGGTAATTTACATTGGCCGGCTTCAGAAATGTCCCAAATAGGACATGGGTGCATGATGACAGATATGAAAATTCCAAGTTGAAAAACTGGAATGCGCCCCCTAAAATTAAGGCCTTTTAGCCCCCAGAGAACCCGACACACCTATACATGGGGGGTATCACTGTACTCAGAAGTTGTTGTTGAACACATATTGAGGTGTTTTTGGTCAGTAACATATAACAGGAACTGAGAATCCATGCCTAAAGTACAATGCGTGTGAAAAATAACACACCAAAATGACTACCCAAAAGTTTGACAAAGACTGGTGGTTGAATTAGTGCATGCAAAGTGTTAAAATACCAGCATTTGAAATACCCTAGGGTGTCTACTTTTTAAAAATATATGGTTTGATGGGGGTAATTTGCATTGTCCGGCTTCAGAAATGTCCCAAATAGGACATGGGTGCATGACGACAGATGTGAAAATTCCAAATTAAAAAACTGGAATGCGCCCCCTAAAAATAAGACCTTTTAGCCCCCAGAGAACCCAACAGACCTATACATGGGTGGTATCACTGTACTCAGGAGATGCTGCTGAAGACATATTGGGGTGTTATTTGGCAGTAACCCTTAACGTTCTCAGTAAATGTATTCTTGAATTGCTATTTTGTCAAAAAATCACCATTTTTTTTTTTTTTTTCAAACTTTGGCATAGATTGGTGGTAAAATAGTTGCATGGAAAGAGTCAAAATACTCCATGTTTAATACCTTAGGTTGTGTTCTTTTAAAAAATATATATATGTGAAGGGTTAATCAGGGATTCCTGACAGATATCAGTGTTCCAATGTAACTATCGCTAATTTTTTTAAATTTTTTTTGGAAATAGCAAAGTGCTACTTGTACTTATTGCCCTATAACTTGCAAAAAAAGCAAAGAACATGTAAACATTGAGTATTTCTAAACTCAGGACAAAATTTAGAAACTATTTAGCATGGGAGTTTTTTGGTAGTTGTTGAAGTGTAGGAGATTTTGAGGGTCAAAGTTAAAAAAGTGTGTTTTTTTCAATTTTTTCCTCATATTTTATAATTTTTTTTATAGTAAATTATAAGATATGATGAAAATAATGGTATCTTTAGAAAGTCCATTTAATGGCGAGAAAAACGGTATATAATATGTGTGGGTACAGTAAATGAGTAAGAGGAAAATTACAGCTAAACACAAACACCGCAGAAATGTAAAAATAGCCTTGGTCCCAAACGGACAGAAAATGGAAAAGTGCTGCGGTCATTAAGGGGTTAAGTAGTTTTGATAAAGATTCAGTGAGTTTTATAAAGAAGATGAGATTAGCAACTTCACCAATTGACAAGGTTTATTTTCCAATATGAGCTGAAATATTGCTTTAGATTAAACTCATAGCAACCACACTACCAATTGAAAATATATGCCGCACTAAACATTCTCTTGTAACTCATTTTTATCATTGACTTGTAATACTAGATTGTGCTCTATTCTTAGCACAGGCTCTATCAGTATCTATCCACTTGTAACCTTGTGTTTAATTGCTGCTCTTCAATGTGCATAATAGGTCATGTGTGTTTACTGTGTAAGTAACGGAAAGTTAAAATTAATTTATATGTTGTAACAAATTAGAGCATATATTTTCTTTCCTATGACATGGAGAGTCCACTACGTCATTTCAATTACTAGTGGGATATTCAACTCCTGGCCAGCAGGAGAAGGCCTTACCCATAACTCCCAGTCATTCTCTTTGCCTCTGTCAATGGAGGTTGTGAAAAGTTACTATCTGAAGAATTTAATCCCTTAATGGGTACTTTTCCCTGCAAGCAAGGATTAGGGTCTAGCTGTGTCCACGTCAATCTCTTGAGTAAGAGTAGTGGTGGATTTTAGCAGTTAAAAGGCGGCGAGAAAGTCCTTTGCTTTACTTTTAACACTTTGCTACCACTTTGTGGAAAGCCAGAGTTGGTTACTCTGCTCTTTGTTTTCCTACAGGTCCATGACAGGGAGCGTAGTGCCTGCCACACCTTGAGGATCAACATCTCTTATGCAATCTAAGGTTAGTGCCTTTGCCTTCTAGGTAATAAAGGACAGCAGCACTTGTGGGGTTAATCCTCCTTCAGATTGTTATTTTACAAGACATAATAATTATTTATTAATTTTAGGATTCATATGGGCACATTTTTATTGGCACTTTTTCAATATGGGATGTTATTCCTAATTTGGAGATATGTTAGTGTTAGGAATTACTGAGGCTTGTGGATCTCAACTGCAGAGTATGAGAAAATAGAAGTATTCAGTATTTAATTCCTAAATATTCAGTTGATTATAAAGTTTAGGTATGTACTTTATCTTTAAATGGTTGTTTGTTCCAATTTCCAACAATGGTTGTTTGTTCTGAATTTGAGACTACTACAGCTTTAAGTAGTTTTGATAAAGATTCAGTGAGTTTTATAAAGAAGATGAGATTAGCAACTTCACCAATTGACAAGGTTTATTTTCCAATATGAGCTGAAATATTGCTTTAGATTAAACTTGCTGTATAGAATTGTGACACTGTGTCATAGGATCAGCTTGACCGGCAATCAGTTGTTCTTTCTGGCTGACACGCTACAAAATATCCGTTCACAATGATAGACAGATGACGTCAGCGACTCTACACTGTTTTCCTATGATTTTGCCAGGAAAACAGTGTAGACACAGTGCGATATCATAATTGCGAGCAAAGTTATAACATTAATGTTCAAAGCAATTACCTTCATTATGTCTGAGGAAGCTTTCCATATGATCAGGATTAAGTCACTGCAAGATAACGGTGAAACAAAGGAGAATCCAGTTGACAGGTAAACTGCAACAGGAAGTGGATAGCGGTTGTAGTAAATATAACTTCAAATTGTGAATAATCCAAGTATGAAGAAACTGCAATCTTTTAGATGAGTAGATCAGGCAGGATTTGTCTGCTGTTTGTTCAGCCAGTACAACAAAATACTAAGCACCCGGGTAAAGGTGTGCAACAGATTTAAAGGTAAAATGGGAGGAGTTTGACACAAGCACAGGACTGGATCCTAACAGAGACAGAGTTCTCTCAATGGGCTGGGATGTTAGAGATATTTAATTATTTTAATAGAGACATGTGTAAGGCCTGGGATGTTTAGGCTGGTGAGCCAAAGCATTATTTTGTACTTGCTGTTGCTTTGTGTTTTAAATGATTAGCCGTTTTTTACAGACAGTTGATTGTAACTGGCACCTTTTTCTCTCTACAGAGAAATTGTTGCGCACTTTATTTTCAGTCCGGTCCCGTGTCACCTTCACTTCCAGTTTAGCGGAGCAGATTGATTTCAGCTCTTCAAGTGGAGGCTACATTTGGTGTCCTCATCGGATCGTATTGCTGAACAAGTGAGACTCCATTCCGATTGCTAGTGGGGTATTTTCTTGCTGGTAGGAACCTAAGACAATCTGAGGTATTTTTGGTTTTCCTCATTTAATTTTTAATCTTTATTAAGTTTAAAGCTTTTTATTTTTCTGTTATAAGCAAACTGAGGTATTTTTGATATAGGTGTCTCAGGACTTTTAATTTTTAACATTTAATAACATTTTAAAGCATTTTTTATTTTTGTATCTCATTGCCTATTACTTGTGGGAATTATTAGCTATGGACTTAGAACAGGATCAGTCCAGCTCCATGGATAAATGTTTACTTTGTTTAAAAGCCCAAATTGTTTTGCTTATGCAATTTGGTTCTTCTTGTTTATCTAAGACTTTAACATTTAAAGATAAATTACTCCCTTCTGAGCCTAATGTCTCTCAGGATAATGCTGTGCGTTATATGCCTTAACTTTCTCCTCAAATATCCCAAGCCTTAGTTATTTCTCATACTGTGCCTTTTGTGTCCTCTCATCCACCTGGGGTGTTTATTTACCTGTGGATTTTGCCACTCATGTTTCTTCTGCAGTAACAGCAGCTTTGACAGCTTTCCCTTCATTGGGTAAGTGTAGGTTTCTGATTCCTGATCTGCATTAGCCACTCTTGCTCAGATGTCTGATGATGAGAATACTTCAGTAGCTTCTGAAGGTGAGATTTCAGACTCTGACACTTTAGAAGAAAAATCTTCAGAATCTCAAGAAGTTATTTTTAGATTTAAGCTTGATCACCTCCGATTACTTTTGAAGGAGGTTTTAGCTACTTTAGACGATTCTGAACTGGTGGTTGCTATCAACTCCACAAAGTCCTCAAAATTGGATAGAGTCTATGATTCACCCTCTTTTAAGGAGGCTTTTCCTGTACCAAGGAAGATGTCAGAAATTATTACTGAGGAATGGGACCGACCAGGGGTTCCTTTTTCCCCTTCTCCTGTTTTTAAGAAAATGTTTCCTGTGGCTGACTCTATTCGTTACTCATGGCATACTGTTCCTAAAGTAGAAGGAGCTATTTCTACTTTTGCTAAGAGAACTACCATTCCTATAGAGGATAGTTGCTCTTTTAAGGATCCAATGGACAAGAAGCTAGAGGCTTACTAAAAAAAGATATATGTCCATCAAACGTTACAGTGGCAACCAGCAGCAAGTAGAGGAGATCCAGGATAGGATCAAAGCTCTTAAATTGGCCAACACTTTTATCTGTGATGCCAATATGCAGATAATTCGTCTGGGAGCTAAGATGTCTAGTTTCACGTTTCTAGCTCACAGGGCTCTGTGGTTGAAATCTTGGTCGGCTGATGTCTCTTCTAAGGCCAAACGTTTGGCTTTGCCTTACAAGGGAAATGCTCTGTTTGGACCTGGTCTGGCAGAGATCATTTTAGAGATTATGGGTGGAGGGGATATTTCCTACCTCAGGACAAGAAGAACAAACCTAGAGGTCGTCAGTCTTCTAATTTTTGTTCCTTTCGTAACGTTAAGGGACAAAAGTCCTCTTCCTCATCTAATCCAGATCAACCCAGATATTCTTGGAAATCCAACCAGCCCTGAAATAAGGGAAAACAAAACAAGAAGCCTACTGCTGACTCTAAATCAGCATGAAGGTTCTGTCCCCGATTCCTGTGTGGATTTGTCAAGCCTGGATATGCGATGTCCCAGACCCTTGGGCAGTGGACATAGTATCTCAGGGTTACAGAATGGGATTCAAGTCTTGCCCCCCCAGGGGCAGATTTCTCCTGTCAAGATTTTCCTCAAACCAAGTAAAGAAGGAAGCCTTCTTAAACCGTGTAAAAGACCTATTCTCTCTGGGAGTTATTGTCCCTGTCCCTCTAGCAGAACAGGGTCTAGGATTCTACTCAAATCTATTTGTGGTTCCCAAAAAGCAGGAAACTTTTCATCTCATTTTAGACCTCAAGTGTTTAAACAAATTCCTCAGGGTTCCATCCTTCAAGATGGAAACATTTTGTTCCATTCTCCTTTTGGTACAGGAAGGACAAGATTCTTGCTTTCTGCCTTTCTCTCCAGTCTGCTTTTCGTCAATGGAATGGAGATCATTTGGATTTCGCTCAAAGGATAAATCTGGACCCTCTGACAAGAGATTCTCTCTCATGGTGGATGTCACAGGAACATCTGTCTTGGGGCAATTGCTTTCTCAGACCTTCCTGTGAAATTGTGACTACGGACACCAGCCTGTCAGGTTGGGGTGCTGTTTTGGGGCCCTCTAAAGGCTCAGGGTCTGTGGTCTTGGGAGGAGTCTTCTCTTCCAATAAACATTTTGGAGTTGAGAGCTATCTTCAATGCCCTATTAGCATGCCATCAACTGGCGTTGCTCCGATTAATAAGATTCAATCGGACAACTTCACCTCAGTGGCTTACATTAACCACCAGGGAGGGACTTGGAGTTCCTTAGCCATGAAGGAGGTGACTGCAGTGAGTGGAAGCCCACGATTGTCTCCTATTTGCCATCCACATTCCATGAGTGGACAAATGGGAGGCAGATTTTCTGAGCAGACAGACTTTTCATCCCGGGGAGTGGGTTCTCCATATGGAAGTGTTCTCTCAGATAACCCTCAAGTGGGGGGTTCCATAGTTGGATCTGATGGTGTCCCGCCAAAATGCCAAGGTTCCAAGTACGGTTCAAGGTCAAGAGATGCTCAGGCCGTTCTGATAGATGCTATAGTGGTTCCTTGGAGGTATTCTCTGGCTTATCTGTTTCCTCCATTTGCCCTCCTTCCGTGAGTCAGTGCTCATATCAAACAAGAGAGAGCATCAGTTATTCTAATAGCTCCTGCATGGCCTCGCAGGATATGGTTCATGGATCTGGTTAGGATGTCTTTTCTATCTCCTTGGAGGTTACCTCTGAGGAAAGACCTTCAGAGTCCTTTTCTCCATCCAAACTTAGATTCTCTGAAGCTAACTGCGTGGAGATTGAACGCCTAGTTCTGTCTAAGTGTGTTTTTTCTGAAGCTGTCATTCATACTATGATTCAAGCTCGGAAGATGATTACACGCAAGATTTACCATAAGATATGGCGTAAATATCTTTATTGGTGTGATCCTAAGGGGTTCCCCAGACTTTGTCTTTTCTTCAGAATGGACTGGATAAGGTTTTATTGTCACTTCTCTAAAGGGTCAGATTTCATCTATCCTTTTGCACAAACGTCTGGCTGATCTAACAGATGTTCAAGCCTTTGTACAGGTCCTGGTTATAATCAGGCCTGTGTTTAAACCTATTGCTCCCCCATGGAGCCTTAATTTAGTTCTTAAGGTTTTACAGCAGTCTTGGTTTGAGCCTATGCATGTTGTTGATATAAAACTGTTATCCTGGAAGGTTTTGTTTCTTGTGGCCATTTATTCCATTCACAGAGTGTCTGAGCTTTCAGCTCTGCAGTGTGCTTCCCCCTACCTTATTTTTTATGCTGATAAAGATGGTCCTTCGTACTAAATTGGGTTTTCTCCCTAAGGTAG
The DNA here is from genome assembly GCF_027579735.1 of Bombina bombina. Lineage (NCBI taxonomy): Eukaryota > Metazoa > Chordata > Amphibia > Anura > Bombinatoridae > Bombina > Bombina bombina. The sequence goes on from NC_069503.1 coordinate 333,571,874, forward strand.
TATCAGATCGAAACTTTAATCAGGAAATTGTTGTTCCTTCTTTTTGTCCTAATCCTTCTTCTCAAAAGGAACGTCTTTTGCATAACTTGGATGTTGTGTAGGCTCTAAAGTTGTACTTACAAGCTACTAAAGATTTTCGGCAATCTTCTGCCCTGTTTGTTGTTTTCTCTGGAAAATGTAAGGGTCAGAAAGCCACTTCTACTTCTCTATCTCTCTGGTTGATCATTTTGATTTGTTTGGCATATGAAACTGCTGGACAGCAGCCTCCTGAGAGAAGTATGGCTCATTCCACTATGGCTGTATCATCGTCTTGGGCTTTCAAAAATGAAGCTTCTGTGGAACAGATTTGAAAGGCGGCAACTTGGTCCTCTGTGCATACTTTTTTCAAATTCTACAAATTTTATACTTTTGCTTTAGCTGAGGTTTATTTTGGGAGAAAGGTTCTTCAAGCGGTGGTGCCTTCTGTTTAAGTCCTCCTGCTATTTTTTCTCCCTCCCTGTTCATTCCGTGTCCTCCAGCTTGGGTATTGGTTCCTACAAGTAATTGGAATGACGTCATGGATTTTCCATGTCATAGGAAAGAAAACAAAATGTATGCTTACATGAAAAATATCTTTCTTACCGCACATGGAGAGTCCCCGACCCCGCACTCTTTTAATTATAATTCGGCAGTTTTTTTGTGTAAACTTCAGGCACCTTTCTTTCATGTAATTGGCAAGAGTCCATGAGCTAGTGACTTATGGGATATAAAATCCTACCAGGAGGGGCAAAGTTTCTCAATGTCAAAATGCATATACATACACCCCTCACCACACCCACAATTAAGTTTTACAAACTTTGCCTCCTATGGAGGTGGTGAAGTAAGTTTGTGCTTGATTTTCGTCTGTGATATGCGCTTCTCAGCATTTTGAAGCCCGATTCCTCTCAGAGTACAGTGTTTGTCAGAGGGATGTGAAGAGAGTATCACCTATTGATTCTATGGTTTTCCTCATGGGAAATATTTTCAAAGGTTCTCTTTTATCGGTCGTAGAGATTCATCTTCTACCTCCCTTTTCAGATCAACAATATACTCTCATATTCCATTACCTCTAGTGATAGTTTTTCAGTACTGGTTTGGCTATCTGCTATATGTGGATATGTGTCTTTCGGTAAGTGTGTTTTCATTACTTAAGACACTCTCAGCTATGATTTGGCAATTTATGTATTAATATAAAGTTTTAAATATATGTATTGTACTTATATTTACCATGAGTTAGTTATGTATATTTCCTTTTGCAGACTATCAGTTTCAAAATTGGGAAACATATTTAGGAAGTTATTTTTTTCTTACCTGGGTTAAAGTCTTTTCTTCGAATTGATTGTTTTTTTCATTAATAATTTCCGCAGGCAAAATTAGACTTGCGAGGTTGCAAAATGCTTATATTTATTGCGTCATTCTTGGCGTGAGAATTTTTTTGGCGCGAAGGTATGTTCGATTGAAGCAAATTCGTCATTTCTGGTATCTTAGTTGATGCCAGGTTTCCTTGCACAAGGTTGCGTCTGCCATGACACGAGTTGCATCATTTCCGGATGTTGTTAGTGCCAAAAAATTTAATTTCGCATTGCGCGTCATACTTGGTGCCAAATAATTTAATTATTTAAACCCCATTTCCTATATGCCTCTTACCTTTATTTATGCTCAGAGGGCTATGCTGTTTGCATTTTTTCCCCATTCCTGAAACTGCCATATAAGGAAATTGATAATTTTGCTTTATATGTTGTTTTTTTCTCTTACATTTGCAAGATGTCTCAATCTGATCCTGTCTCAGAAACCACTGTTGGATCCATGCTGCCTGATAACAGTTCTACCAAAGCTAAGTGTATCTGTTGTAAATTAGCAGAGATTATATCTCCAGCTGTAGTATGTAACAGTTGTCATGATAAGCTTTTACATGCAGAGCATGTATCCATCAGTACTGGTACAATGCCTGTTGTTCCTTCAACATCTAATGTACATGATATCCCTGTGAATATAAAAGATTTTATTGCTTTTTTATTGGTCTTTTAAAACTTCTCATAAAGTTGATGAAATTTCAAATGACTGACAACATACTGGAATTATCTTCCTCTGATGAGGATCTATCAGGTTCAGAAGATCCTACCTCAGGTATTGACACTGACAAATCTACTTATCTCTTTAAGATGGAGTATATTCGTTCCTTGTTAAGAGAGGTGTTGATTACTTTGGATATTGAGGAAACTAGTCCTCTTGATACTAAAACTAGTAAACATTTAAATTCTGTTTATAAACCTCCTGTGGTTACTCCAGAGGTTTTTCCAGTTCCTGATGCTATTTTTGATATGATTTCAAAGGAATGTAATAGGCCTGGTACTTCTTTTATTCCTTCTTCTAGGTTTAAAAAGTTGTATCCTTTGCCAGCAGTTAGATTGGAGTTTTGGGAAAAAATCCCCAAAGTTGATGGGGCTATTTCTACTCTTGCCAAATGTACTACTATTCCTATGGAAGATAGTACTTCTTTTAAGGACCCTTTAGATAGGAAACTTGAATCTTATCTAAGAAAAGCTTATTTATTTTCTGGCTCCATTCTTAGGCCTGCTATATCCATGGCTGATGTTCTTGTTATCTTTCCAAGATAACAATTTATTTGGTTCTCAGTTGGATTCAATTATTTCAACTTTCACTGGGGGGAAGGGAGTTTTTTTTACCTCAGGATAAAAGATCTAAGGGTAAATCTAAAGCTTCTAATCGTTTTTATTCTTTTCAACATAATAAGGAACAGAAAGCCAATCCTTCCCCCAAAGAATATGGTTCCAATTGGAAACCTTCTTCAAGTTTGAATAAATCCAAGCCTTTTAAGAAACCAAAGCCAACCCCCAAGTGTGCATGAAGATGCAGCCCTTATTCCAGCTCAGCTGGTGGGGGGCAGATTAAATTTTTCAAAAACATTTGGGCAGATTCTGTCCAAAATCAATGGCTTCAGAGTATTGTCTCTCAAGGTTATCGAATAGGATTCAGAGTAAGACCTTCTGTGAGAAGATTTTTTCTCTCACATGTTCCAGCAAATCCAGTGAAGGCTCAGGCTTTTCTGAAGTGTGTTTCAGATCTAGCGCTTTCAGGGGTATTCATACCAGTTCCGTTTCAAGAACAGGGTCTGGGGTTTTATTCAAATATATTCATTGTCCCAAAGAAAGAAAATTCATTCAGGCCAGTTCTGGATATGAAAATTTAGAATCGTTTTGTAAGAGTGCCAACTTTCAAAATGGTGACTATAAGGACTATTCTGCCTTTTGCTCAGCAAGGTCATTGTATGTCCACGAAAGACTTCCAGGATGCATAGCTTCATATTCCGATTCATCCAGACCACTATCGGTTTCTGAGATTCTCTTTACTAGACAAGCATTACAAATTTGTCGCTCTTCCATTTGGCCTAGTGACAGCACCAAGAATGTTTTCAAAGTACTCTCTGTAATCAGAGAACAGGGTATTGCTGTGTTTCCTTATTTGGATGATATCTTGGTACTAGCTCAGTCTTTACATTCTGCCGAATCTCACACAAATCAATTAGTGTTGTTTCTTCAAAGACATGGTTGGAGGATCAGTTTACCAAAAAGTTCCTTGATTCCTCAGACAAGGGTCACCTTTTTAGGTTTCCAGATAGATTCAGTGTCCATGACTCTGTCTCTAACAAACACAAGACGAATAAAATTGGTTTTTAACTTGTCGAAAGCTTCAGTCTCAATCATTCCCTTCAGTGGCTATGTGCATGGAAGTTTTAGGTCTCATGACTGCAGCATTGGATGCTATCCCCTTTGCTTGTTTTCATATGAGAGCTCTTCAGCTTTGTATGCTGGATCAATGGTGCAGGGATTATACAAGGATATCACAATTAATATCCTTAAATTCCAATGTTCGACTCTCTCTGACTTGGTGGTTAGATAACCATTGTATAGTTCAAGCTGCCTCTTTTGTTCATCTAATCTGGACTGTAATCACAACAGATGCAAGTCTTTCAGGTTGGGGAGCTTTACCAATCAACATTTTAGATCTCTGTGCTATTTTCAGGGCTCTTCAGGTTTGCCCTCTGTTGAAGAGAGAACCATTCATTTGTTTTCAAACAGACAATATCACAACTGTGGCATATGTCAATAATCAAGGTGGGACTCACAGTCCCCTAGCTATGAAAGAAGTATCTCAGATACTTTCTTGGGCAGAATTCAGCTCTTGTCTAATTTCTGCAGTACATATCTCAGGTGTAGACAATTGGGAAGCGGATTATCTCAGCCGTCAGACTTTACATCCGGGGGAGTGGTCTCTCCGTCCAGATGTGTTTTTTAGATTGCTCAGATGTGGGGTCTTCCATAAATAGATCTGATGGCTTCCAATCCTCAGGCGAAGTCGTGGATGTGTTAGCAGTTCCTTAGTTTTACCAACCTGCTTATATCTTCCCGCCTCTAGTTCTTCTTCCAAGAGTGATTTCCAAGATCATCATGGAACAATTGTTTGTGTTTCTGGTAGCACCAACATGGCCTCACAGGTTCTGGTATGCGGATCTTGTCCAGATGTCCAGTTGCCAACCTTGGCTACTTCCTTTAAGACCAGACCTTCTGTCTCAAGGACCGTTTTTCCATCAGGATCTCAAATCGTTAAATTTGAAGGTATGGAAATTGAACGCTTAGTGCTTAGTCATAGTGGTTTCTCTGACTCAGTGATTAATACTATGTTACAGGCTCGTAAATCTGTTTCTAGGAAGATTTATTATTGAGTTTGGAAGACTTATATTTCATGGTGTTCTTCTCATAAATTCTCCTGGCATTCTTTTAGAATTCCTAGAATTTTACAGTTTCTTCAGGATGGTTTGGATAAAGGTTTGTCTGCAAGTTTCTTGAAGGGACAAATATCTGTTCTTTCTGTTTTATTTCACAGAAAGATTGCTAAGCTTCCTGATATTCTCTCTGATATTTGGTTTTGAAGGCTTTACAGGCTCCTCCTTTTGAGCCTATGCATTCTTTGGATATTAAACTACATACTTGGAAAGTGTTGTTCCTTTTGGCTATCTCTTTTGCTAGAAGAGTTTCCGAATTATCTGCTCTTTCTTGTGAGTCTACTTTTCTGATTTTCCATCAGGATAAGGCAGTTTTGCGGACTTTATTTAAATTTTTACCTAAAGTTGTGAATTCTAACAACATTAATAGGGAAATTGTTGTTCTCTCTTTGTGTCCTAATCCTAAGAATTCTTTTGAGAGATCCTTACATTCTCTGGATGTTGTAAGAGCTTTGAAATATTATGTTGAAGCTTCTAAAGATTTCAGGAAGACTTCTAGTCTATTTGTTGTCTTTTCTGGTTCTAGGAAAGGTCAGAAAGCTTCTGCCATTTCCTTGGCATCCTGGTTAAAGCTTTTGATTCATCAGGTTTATTTGGAGTTGGGTCAGGCCCTGCCTCAGAGAATCACAGCTCATTCTTCTAGATCAGTTTCCACTTTGTGGGCTTTTAAGAAAGAAGCTTCAGTTGATCAGATTTGCAAAGCAGCAACTTGGTCTTCTTTGCACACATTTACTAAATTCTACCGTTTTTATGTTTTGCCTCTTCAGAAGCAGTTTTTGATAGAAAAGTTCTTCAGGCAGCTGTTTTAGTTTGATTCCTCTGCTTATGTTTTATGTTTTTTCTTTTCAATTATGAGAAAAACGTATTTATTTTTTATGTGGATTTAATTTTTTCAGCGGAAAATGGTTGTTTTTATTTGTATCCCTCCCTCTCTAATGACTCTTCTGTGGAGTACCACATCTTGGGTATTACTATCCCATATGTCACTAGCTCATGGACTCTTGCCAATTACATGAAAGAAAACATAATTTATGTAAGAACTTACCTGATAAATTAATTTCTTTCATAATGGCAAGAGTCCATGAGACCCACCCTTTTTATGGTGGTTATGTTTTTTTGTATAAAGCACAATTATATTTCCAGTTCCTTTTTTTGATGCTTTTTACTCATTTTTCTATCACCCCACTACTTGGTTATTTGTTAAACTGAATTGTGGGTGTGGTGAGGGGTGTATTTATAGGCATTTTGAGGTTTGGGAAACTTTGCCCCTCCTGGTAGAATCTTGCCAATATGAAAGAAATTAATTTATCAGGTAAGTTCTTACATAAATTATGTTTTTCACCCTTGTGTTTCTTCCTTTTCCATTTCCTTCGGCTAAATGACTGAGGGTTATGGGTAATAGTAATTGGAATAACGTTGTGGACTCTCCATGTCCGGAAAGAAAGAAATTGATCAGGTAAGCATAAATTTAGTTTTTTGCTTTAGAATGACTCTTTAACCTTTTATTGTAAACACAAATTATCAAACATAAAGTGATAGAACAATCAAAATTGAATTGTGCATAGTTGCATTGCATTTTTCAATTGAAACATTTTTGCAATATACTTCCTATTAGTAAAAATGCTTCTAGTAAAAGTTATTACAGTTAGAGGCATACACACATATGTTGTTAGTGCCTTGTGCACCAGCATTTAAAACCACACTTCCTCAGAGAGTCAGCCCATTACTTAGCAAGAACAACTGAAAATGAACATGTTATTGCTTATATCTCCAACTCCCACAGGAAGTGTAATTTCTTTTGCTGGCTATATCTACATAGATTTTCTACAGTGGATATTTAAGTACAAAAATGTTTACTATTGGTGGGGATACCACATGCAAAAGCAGCTATTTCAAAGCCAAAATAAAGGTAAATTGGCTATTTATAAACAATTTAATATACTTTAGTGGGTAAAATGGACATTTGGAAACAATATAAAGGGGACAAAATAAAGTACACTGTTCCTTTAAGAAATAATGTTATCAGTAATGATATCTTGACTTTATTTAGTAAAACACTGACATAAATGGTATACATCCACTAAATAACAAAATATTTGCTAAATATTTGTTAGATAACTATGAAATGCTTGGTCCTAGCAGTCCACATACCAAAAGTTGGTCTGTACTGAATTTGAATCCTTTTAGAGTGGGTTAATTGAGAACTGTTTTAGACTGAGGCTCCTGTACTAAATCGGTCTGGTAAATATAATTTTGCTCCAGCCTTGTAAATGTCGGCCTTATTATACTCCCATGTTAAGGTTTTTTTTCCCCTTAAAGGGATATTAAACACTTTTAAATGCACAAAAATTGCATAAAATTATAAATCGTATGTATATATAAAAAGTCTGAAAAGAGGAGGGTGTGTGTGTTCGCTACTGAATCCTCAAAAAGCATATGTGACTTGTAATATTTGTGTTAACCCTCCGATGAACCACAACAGGCCAGCAAAGTCTTTGCTAAACGTAGAAATAGGCTAATGCACTTTCTGTGAGACACAACGCTATAGGTTATAGGACCTCCCGCTATATTTGCGGTGCAATAGAGAGCTATGCTCCCTACCTAACTCACCCCTATTCAGCGTGTCTGCAGTGCAAGCCTCTCCGACGGGCGTCCAACTTCTCGGCATTCTCAAGCGGTTACCGGTGCTTCTCTGATGACGTCACTCGTGGATCGCCTGAAGCCTGATTACGGCTCACCAAGCTGAAACGCGTAAGCCGGTGCTCTGCCTGCTGCAACACTAAATGTAAAGGTGCTTCCCATCTTTGTGTTTTAAATCTACCTATTTGGAATAAAAGTTCATTTTTAACCTGGAACTGGATCGACTCTTTTCTTCGTTGCTGCTATATAAAAAGTCTGCCTTATACTTTCATTATTTATTTTGTCCCCTTTTCCTGCAGTTCCATTCTAAAGTTGTGAGCTTTTCATCTCCTGTTAGAAATGGAAGTGCAGAACACTGTTATATTCCACACAGCCATTGGCTGCACACTCTAGTAACCGATTTATAACTGTCTCTAATTGACCACAGCAGAGAAGGTAACCTAAGTTACAACATGGCAGCTCCCATTGTTTTATATACCATAAAACTTTACACTTATTTTGTCAATATTTTAACAGCTAATGAAACTTTAAAAAATACATTTACATGTTATTCTCAGACTAATCTTTTCTTTGAATGCTTCATTCTATCTAGCATTTCTTTAGTGCTTAATGTCCCTTTAATGAGGGTGATAAAATAATTGAAAAGTTATTTTTTTCTATACATGGTGTCATAATTAAAACTTAATGATCCCTATAAGACGCTAATCACTATAGACATAAATATACTATAGAATATCTTGAGGCCTCACTAGTTAATCGGGATTTATTTTCATTGCTGTATAAATAACACTATGCAAGATCCCTTAAGTTCTTACAAGTAATGTTTTTTAGTCAATAGGCCAAATATAAACTGTTAAGCCCCTTTATAGCTATACAATATTCAAGTTATTGTCGTTCAGTTCATATACTGTCTGATTGTCATGCTGAGTTGGTTAGTCACTCAAGCACGTTTTGATATCTGTCCAGTAGAATATAAAGGAACTATTGCTAAATAATGTAATACACCCATGTAAGTATATTGTATTATTGGGAACATATTACTGAACGCCCATCCCCTCCCTCCTCCCCCTTTCTGCTTTCCCTTAGCGCCTTGAGACCCTCACGGGTGATTAGTTTGAGCTCTATAAGTACCCAATAGATAGATAGATAGATAGATATTAAGGTCCTGATTACGAGTGAAGCAAACTATAAGGGGTTTATCATGGGTATTTGTTGAGTTTACCGCTGGTATTACGAGTTGAAAGTAAATGCGATCGCTTGAGCACAATCGCGGTTTACATTAGAATGATTACCGTGCCCTCAGTGGTCTGGTTTCACTCATAATAACACTATCTAATAAAAATTATAAAAAAAATATTGCACACAAACGTTATAAAGGCTCAAAGATGTGAGGTCTCAGGTGTTAGAGAACATATATACACATATTAACACATAAATATATATATATATATATATATATATATATATATATATATATACACTCATATATAGACATTTATAAATATATACAGGTAGCCCTCAGTTTACGCCGGGGTTAGGTTCCAGAAGGAATGTTTGTAAATCAAAACCGTTGTAAATTGAAACCCAGTTTATAATGTAAATCAATGGGAAGTGAGGGAGATAGGTTCCAGGCCCCTCTCAAAATTGTCATAAGTAACACCTAATACATTATTTTAAAAGCTTTGAAATGAAGACTTTAAATGCTAGACAGCATTATAAACCTAATAAAATAAGCACACAACACAGAATATATAATTAAACTAAGTTAAATGAACAAAAACATTTGCTAAACGGCATTATAAACCAAATAAAATAATCACACAACACAGACTTCACTTGCATTTTTCTGCAAACAGTTCTATCTATGCATTCCAATCTGAACTGAGTTATAGACAGGAAGATCTTGTTCCTTTGAAATCTGCTCAATAGCTCAGGTCTGGTTAAACTGATTAATTTCAGCTTGCTTTTCTGCAACACAAGCGGACAGCTCCACCTATGGAATGTAAAATTTGAATATTTTCATGTCAGGATAAATTCTATGGGGGAATAGTTTATCACGCATGCAATATTCTAACTTTGGCTTTTTGTGTGTGTCGGGATAGCGCAAGAGCGATAACTTTTTACTTTCAACTCATAATACAAGTGCAATACAACGCATGCTAACATTTTACGTCTAAGAGCAATTAGCACTCTAACGAAAGTGCTAAATAGCACTACAATTGTAATCTGGCCCTAAATGGGTAGAAATATTACATTACAATGTCCTTTTAACTAGGGATGAGCATTTGTTTAATTTGACAGCAAATGAATGCTGAATACGGCCATCGGAATTCATCTATTTTCAGAGCTGGATTTCTTTTTGTGAAAGTGCAACACACTTTGATCTGTGCAAATCCAGATTTTAGTGTGTTGCACATTCACAAGAAGAAATAGGCTCCTAAAATAGCCAAAGGCTGCTGGTGGTCTTCGTATATTGCATTTGTTTGCTGCCAAATTAGACAAATGTACATCCCTACTTTAACCGTGATAAAGCACATATACGAATGCATAAAACGCATCAGTAGCAGGGAGCTTACCTTTTTCGTGTATGTCACTTATCTGAATAAATGTTGGATTATATTGGAGACAGAGAATTTGGATCTCTTTCTCTTTTCCAGTTTTAACCAAAAACCTTATGGCACTTTTTTTTCCTTCAAATTATTATATAATATGTGACATAGGTTCTGAGGGCATATGGAGTGTAATGATGTAGACTAGGGGATGACAAAATTAAACTTTCATATCACAGATAATGCAATTTTAAACTATTTTTCAATGTATTTCTCTTGTCTATTTTGCTATGTTCTTTTGGTATCATTTGTCAAAAAGCATACCTATGTAGGCTCAGGGGCAGCAATGCACTACTGGAGCTAGCTGTTGATTGGTGGCTGAACATATATGCCTCTTGTCATTGGCTAGCCAGGCCGTGTTCAGCTCACTCCTAATAATTCATTGCTGCTCCTTCAAATAAGGATACTAATAAAGCAAATTTGATAATAGAAATAGATTGGAAAGTTGTTTAAAATTGAATATCCTATCTAGGGTTTCATGTCCCTTTATATATTTTTTATAGTGTTTCTCTTTATATAGGTCTCTGTGTAATATTTCATACATTTTTAGGTGAGATACTTTGTTTTCTTTTTATGCTTTTAATTTTATGTACATTGTCAGCATCAACCATTTCACTGTGCCTTTAAGTCAAGTTCTCCTCCCCTCAGGTTGACTATTTAAACACACTTTACCCATAAGACATTGCTTGATTAATAAAGAGTGTTCTGAGACAGCATCTTGTCTCTTTATATCTTAAAGAATAATTAGCCTTGAGCAATCCTTAATATTGGAGGATAATTTCAACCTCTCACTTTCTAAAACTTTGCTCACTATTTTTGCCTTTATTATTGATGGCTTTAACTTTACGCTATAACTCGATATACTAAGTTGAATGGGAAATCAATTTCACTTTTTCTTTTGCACCTGTGTCAAGCTGCATCTCTCTTCGTTACCAGTATTCAAACGGACGCTCAGACTATTGCTGACGTCACCTCCGACTCTCAGTATTCACTGCGCAGCACGCCGGAGTTGCTCACACGCTGCAGGCATCAGACGGTGCTCTCCTGTCTCCTTAGACATTGAACTAAACACCATATCCAAGTAAGACACGCTGTAACTGAAACTTATTTCTCTTATTCAAGGTATGTGCACCATCGATAAAGTATATAAGCATGCTAGGACAACTTTATAAAGGGTAATGCATTACTGAAATTCCTATGTTTATATGTTTGGAAATCGTCAGCCATCACTGCTCAATTTCTATTATGTGTCATATCAAACTTATTACTTATATCGAATCTCCAAATCTTAACCTACTTTCTAAGAAGTTCATTCATTACATTCATATCTCAATATACAAATTATCTTTGTCTATAAATAATTCATATGAGTCAGTCACAACTACAGAGAATCATAGTTGTGTCATTAAATACTAAATCCACCATTAAAACTGAATACACACAGGAACCTTATACCTAAGTAATGGTATTAAGGAGATTGTGTATTCATACAAAACCTTTATCTGGTAAACTACAAATACTTACTGATAATATTATTAAAAACAAAACTGTATCCTCACAGAATAATCAAGCCGTAAAAATATATTTAAATTCACACACATATTTCTAGGTACAACATGGATCCTAATGAAATGGCTAATCAGATCACCACACTAAATCAAAAGGTGGAAATATTGGCACAAGGACTAACCGAATTGAAAAATGAAAATAGTAGTCTTAAGCAAGTAATAAATGAATTTATTAGTCAAAAAACTAATGAGACACCTGAACCACAGGTTAATCCCCCAACTCCATTTTCTGGTGATCGCACGAAATTTCGTGAATATAAAAATGCATGTTTATTACTTTTTACCTTAAAACCACGAACCTACAGATCAGATAAGATTAAAGTATTTACAGCAATATCCTACCTAACTGGAGAACCCAGAGCATGGGCAGATAGATTCCTAGAGTCAGAAGATCCAATTTTAAATTCTCTTGAGAATTTCTTCCAAACTATGGCAATACTATACGATGACATTAATAAGCAACAAACTGCAGAAAATAGATTAAGATCCCTTAAACAGGGAAAAAGGCCTGTGGAAGACTACATTTCAGATTTTCAACTATGGGCAACAGACTCAGAGTGGAATACAGTAAGTCTGAAAAATCAATTTCGCCTAGGATTGTCAGAACACTTGAAGGATGAATTATCTAGAGTGGATTTTCCTGAAAGTTTAGATGCTTTGATTAAGTTATGTATTGCTATGGATAGAAGGTACCGGGAAAGAAAGACTGAAAAACATTTCTTTGAAAGTACTCCCAAAAGAAATTTCCATTCTTATCAAGAAAAAACCCCAAATAAATCCCATACCAATGGAAATAGGTACCATACGTGGTCCTCTAAGTTTAGAAGAAAAACAAAGAAGAAGATTAGGCAATCTCTGCCTTTACTGCGGCAATAAAGACCATGATGTTTCCACATGTCCTATACTATCCCGTCAAAAGAAGGGTAAGTTATTAAATAATTGTTCATGTGAAAAATCTAAAAATATACCCTACCTGTCATTAATATTGTCTTTACAGTGGGACAGCCAACAACTACAGAACGAAGCCATTATTGATTCTGGAGCTGAAGGCTTATTTCTTGTTGAATCTTTAGTTAAACAAAATAAAATACCAATACTGCAAAAATCTTCTCCTGTTTTTGCTAGGGTAATTGACGGATCTCAAATTTTAAAGGGTCCTATCACACACCATACAATACCCTTATTAACCATCACACCTGATGGGCACAAAGAGTTTCTATCATTTGACATTATTCCCACTTCAATTCACCCTATAGTACTAGGTATACCCTGGTTACAAAAACATAATCCAACCATAGATTGGTCACAAAATAAAATCACTTTCACATCACAATACTGTCAAAAAACATGTTACCCATATGTCAATATCGCACATATAAGTTCCACATTACCTCAAGAATATCATGATTTCAATGATGTTTTTAATCTTAAGAATGCTGAAACTCTCCCACCTCATAGGCATTTTGATTGCCCAATTGACACAAAACCAGGGATAGAGATACCATCAGGGAAAATTTTTCCCCTTTCACAAAAAGAATTAAATCATCTAAGAGAATATCTAGATGAGAACCTAAGAAAGGGTTTTATAACCCCATCTTCATCACCAGTTGCATCTTCCATCTTTTTTGTTACAAACAAAGATGGTACACTTAGACCCATAATTGATTATCGTGCCCTAAACGCAGTCACGATAAAAAACAGATATCCGTTACCACTCATCCCGGAAATAATTGAACGACTAACAGGTGCAAACATCTTCACCAAGTTAGATTTAAAAGGTGCATACAATCTAATACGTATGAAATCCGGTGATGAGTGGAAGACAGCATTCAAAACAAGATATGGCCTATTCCAATATAATGTTATGCCTTTTGGTTTGACAAACGCCCCTGCCACATTCCAGTTCTTTATAAATGAGATCTTTAAAGAACTTATGGATGTGTGCGTAATTGTTTACCTAGATGATATCCTCATATATTCAAAATCTATAGAGGACCACAGAAAACATGTAAGATGGGTTCTCTCAACACTTCGTGAACATCAACTATACGCCAAAATGGAAAAATGTCAGTTCCATAAAGACACTATTAAATTTTTGGGATATATAATTTCTCCCAATGGCATACAAATGGACCAAGAAAAGGTAACAGCCATAATCAATTGGCAAACTCCTACAAACCTGAAATCCTTACAAAGATTTCTAGGTTTCTCAAACTTCTATAGGAAGTTTATCAATAACTATTCTACCATTGTACAGCCACTAACAAGATTGACAGGAAAACAAAGATTTGTTTGGGATTCCAATGCTGAATGTGCTTTTCACAATTTGAAACAACAATTCACTACAGCACCAATTTTGAGACTCCCTGATCCAGATCTGCCTTACACCTTGGAGGTGGATGCCTCAAATGTTGGGATTGGTGCAATATTAATGCAACCAGATATACATGATAATCAACTATATCCTATCGCTTATTACTCACGACGGTTAACTACAGCAGAGACTAATTATTCTATAGGCGATAAGGAATTATTAGCCATGAAATCCGCAATGGAACATTGGCGTCATCTCTTGGAGGGGACTGTAATTCCTTTTCAAGTTTTTACAGATCATAAAAATCTTCAATATTTGAAGAAAAATAAAACCCTGTCATCAAGACAGGTAAGATGGGCCCTTTTCTTGGACAGGTTTAATTTCCAACTAACATATATTCCAGGAACAAAAAATGAAAAAGCAGATGCTTTGTCACGTTCTTTTGAGACAACTGAGGAGTCTCAAACTAATACATATATAATTCCACCAACTAAAATCATTGCAGCAACAATACTAGAGACATCTGATATTTATCAAGCACAAAATGTGGATACTCAAATTCCACCTATTTGTACACCAGACACTGAATCTGGATTATATATGAAAGATGGGTTGATCTATGTTCCACCAACTTTAAGGAACCAGATTATCCACCAACACCATGATTCCCTTTTAGCCGGACATCCTGGCATTGAAAAAACCGCTGAACTAATAAGTAGGGAATACTGGTGGCCCCAGATGAAAACTACCATTCATTCTTATGTGATAAATTGTGACGTTTGTGCAAAGAAAAAGAAAGAACATCATAAGCCCTATGGTCTCTTAACACCTTTACCAATACCTTTGAAACCTTGGGATATGATTGGAATTGACTTTATTGTAGATTTACCAATTTCAAATGGACATAATACCATAATGGTTGTAGTGGACCATTTAACCAAGATGGCCCATTTCATCCCATTAAAACGAATACCAACTGCTTCTACCACTGCCAAATATTTCCATAGCCATGTAGTCAAATTACATGGTTTACCTGCTTCAATTGTAACTGATCGAGGAAGTCAGTTTACTTCCAAATTTTGGAGATATTTATGTAAAGCTTTACAAATTACACTCAGACTTACGACAGCTTTCCATCCCCAATCAAATGGTCAAACAGAACGTTTGAATCAGACACTTGAACAGTATTTGAGATGTTTTATTTCATCTCAACAGGATGACTGGTTGGAATGGTTACCAAGCGCAGAATTTGCCTATAATAATTCAAACAATACTTCAACAAAAGTCTCTCCCTTTTATGCAACTTATGGTTTTCATCCTCGAACATATCCAAATACTATAACTTCTTCCCATTCTCCATCAGTGTCCAACTACACTGACTCATTGAAAGAAGTTATGGACACACTACAAGATCATTTGGCCTCTGCCAAAGAAGCTCAGAAGAAATACTATGATAAAAAGAGGATACCATCTCCGGTATATAAACCCCGAGATATGGTATGGTTATCAACTAAAAATATCAGGTTACCTGTACCCAGTAAAAAACTTTCTGATCAATTTATAGGACCTTTCCCTATACTCAGGGTAATAAATGACAATGCGGTGACTTTGAAATTACCGGCCACAATGAGAATACATCCCTCGTTCCATGTGTCCTTGGTGAAGCCCTATCTGGGAACAACACCTCCATCCTCTGATCTTTCCATTCTCCCTATACCTGATCCACTGGATTATGAAGTAGATGGGATTTTAGATTCTAGGTATCGTAGAAGAACCCTTGAATACTTGGTACATTGGAAGGACTATGGGGATGATGAAAATTCCTGGGTCCCTCTCCGTGATTTAAATGCACCTGACTTGCTGAAGGACTTTCATGTTCGCTTTCCCTTTAAGCCGGGCCCTCGGACTGCTGGGAGGCCCTCTTGAATGGGGGGATCTGTCAGCATCAACCATTTCACTGTGCCTTTAAGTCAAGTTCTCCTCCCCTCAGGTTGACTATTTAAACACACTTTACCCATAAGACATTGCTTGATTAATAAAGAGTGTTCTGAGACAGCATCTTGTCTCTTTATATCTTAAAGAATAATTAGCCTTGAGCAATCCTTAATATTGGAGGATAATTTCAACCTCTCACTTTCTAAAACTTTGCTCACTATTTTTGCCTTTATTATTGATGGCTTTAACTTTACGCTATAACTCGATATACTAAGTTGAATGGGAAATCAATTTCACTTTTTCTTTTGCACCTGTGTCAAGCTGCATCTCTCTTCGTTACCAGTATTCAAACGGACGCTCAGACTATTGCTGACGTCACCTCCGACTCTCAGTATTCACTGCTCAGCACGCCGGAGTTGCTCACACGCTGCAGGCATCAGACGGTGCTCTCCTGTCTCCTTAGACATTGAACTAAACACCATATCCAAGTAAGACACGCTGTAACTGAAACTTATTTCTCTTATTCAAGGTATGTGCACCATCGATAAAGTATATAAGCATGCTAGGACAACTTTATAAAGGGTAATGCATTACTGAAATTCCTATGTTTATATGTTTGGAAATCGTCAGCCATCACTGCTCAATTTCTATTAT
Source organism: Bombina bombina (assembly GCF_027579735.1). NCBI lineage: Eukaryota > Metazoa > Chordata > Amphibia > Anura > Bombinatoridae > Bombina > Bombina bombina. Next base: position 333,588,416 of record NC_069503.1, read on the forward strand.
GTGTCATATCAAACTTATTACTTATATCGAATCTCCAAATCTTAACCTACTTTCTAAGAAGTTCATTCATTACATTCATATCTCAATATACAAATTATCTTTGTCTATAAATAATTCATATGAGTCAGTCACAACTACAGAGAATCATAGTTGTGTCATTAAATACTAAATCCACCATTAAAACTGAATACACACAGGAACCTTATACCTAAGTAATGGTATTAAGGAGATTGTGTATTCATACAAAACCTTTATCTGGTAAACTACAAATACTTACTGATAATATTATTAAAAACAAAACTGTATCCTCACATACATATATATTCTATGATTTAGAAATAATAATAATATTAATAATAATTCACTAATAGGGTTGATCTTTTTTATTTTCCTTAAACTGTCTATTAACAAAAAAAAAAATGTTTTGGTCTTTTCTTCTCTCTGCTTGACAGTGACGTGCGGTGAGGTCATGGCTGGTGAGGCACTGTCAATGATACGTCGGAGAAACACATATATGAACCCAATAGAAGTAGCTTAAATTAAACTGAAGCATTGTTTCTCAACCGCATGCCTCAAGTACCCCAAACAGAGCTGGTTTTCATTATAGCTGAACCAGTGCACAGGAAAAATAATCAGCTGATGGGTGAGAGCAAGTTAGTAACCATGGTGTTAATGATCAGCTGATTATTTCACCTGTGCACTGGTTCAGCTATAATGAAAACCTTGCATGTTGTGGGTACTTGAGGACCGCAGTTGAGAAACACTGCACTTAAGCACCAGCACATCTGTATTGTGTTGATTACCTGGAGAATAAAGCACACACACATTACATGCACACAAAAACTCTTACATTACATTATAATTACATAGGAATGCAATATATTATTTTGGATAATAAAAGGGCGGTTATCCTATTGTTTTCTTGAGATAAGTTTGAAATGAAATTATGATAAATACATACTGCCTCATCTGCAGCACTGATTGTATAAGATCATCTCTTCAGTCAAAATTGTATCTTAAAATTCTACACTTGTTTGAATTTTTTTTTTCTTAATTATTTATGCAAATGATCATTTGCATATTATTTTTTAAAAATCTGTACTGTTTTCCAGCTGACAGCAAGCTATCTAAGAAGCAGTACAGATTTGTACAAAATAATATGCAAATGTTAATTTGCATAAATAATAATTAAAAAAAACAAACATTCCCAACAAGTGTTGGATCAGGCCCGACATACCTCGCTGAATGCAGAGCTCTTGTGAGCTGCTGGTGCAACGTCGCCCCCTGCAGACTCGTGGCCAATCTGCCGCCAGCAGAGACGGGGCAATCAACCCAATCATACTTGATCGGGTTGAATTTCCGGTGATGTCTGTCCGCCTGCTCAGAGCAGGTGGACAGGGTTATGGAGCAGCGGTCTGCAGGCTCGCCAGGAACATGGGCCCTCAAGCTCCATTCAGAACTTGATAGATAGGCCCCTATATCTTGACTGAAGAGGTATAATGGGGTAGATGGTGCAGTTAGAGATAGTGACACTAGTTAATAAACAGAATTAAGACTAACCATATGGCCAGTCTTTTTTTTTTTTTTTGTCTTTTCTTTTTCTTTTTTTAAAATTCACACCAGGTTGACATAAAAACAAAATAGACAGGTTACAATGTATGTTAATGTATTTTTTAAAAATGTTGAGGGCAGACAGTACAGGTATACCTCACTTTACAGCGCTTCCCTTTACAGCGCTAATGTGGAGCTGATATTCAACCTCCAAGGATTTTAAAACAGTGCTGTACTCATTGTCAGATTGCGAGAAAAGTGACTGGCAACATTTTGTTATGCACAGTTCACTCTGTTTACAGCTTTACAGTGCAATCTGTGTCTCAGTATTGCAGTGTGGCAAATTTTGCTACAGTAATTGTCACTATTTTACAGGTATAGTTTTTATTCAATACTAACAGTGCTATTGCACCCCTAATATATGTTAGTTCAAACATATTATCAAGTTTTTAAACACACTGGGAAGTGAAAAGAAAGCTAAACTGCGTTTTCACTTTAAGGTATTTTTTACTTTACAGCGGGGCTGCTTGATAGACCCCAAAAGAAAGGAGGAGTAGATTGTAATGACAATTTTGTCCGCAGCTCTCAACTTGAAAAGATTGTACAACTTTTGATTTGTCATCTATAACTTTAAAATGCAGTTACCCACAATTCCCTGGACACTTGCAGAAAAATTGATAACAGATTGTGAGCTTCTTTATGGCTTAGAGGAGGCAACCCCAAACACATCATTATTGGCAGTGAATATTATTTCTTGACATGGTTGTAAAAGAAGAAAGGGGCTTATGGTATTTGTTTAGATGAGAAATAGTCTTTCAAGCTGTGCACAAGCTTGCAGGACCAGGTTAGAAAGGCAAAGGGAATATGTTTGCAAACAGGATATGGCTTTACATAAGTTTGGGTTTCTCATGCAGCTCCCATGGGAATAGCTCGCAGACAGCAGAGAATTCCACTTTTATCAGAATCTAAAATGGCAACCATCCAATGCCATGTTTTATAAAAACACTGCTGTATACGCAAAGTTAAACCTTTACATTATAATAGGAGGAGCTGTGGAGGAGTCAAAACAACACTCAGCGTGAAACAAGACATGCACAGTATAAATCTCAAAGTTTTGGCTAAGCAAGTAATAGAGGTATATACTAAGTGTGGTACATAGTCTGGGTTTCATTAAAATGCATTTCTTTCTTCCATTTATCTTGGAAGAATATATGTCAGTTTTGTACACGATTTTCAGATTGAAGCTAGGGTTTGGTTACTATTTGAACACTTCTGTGTTTATTTTCTTCAGATGTAATTATGTCTCGATGTCCACAGGAATTTTTTCAGGACAAGGGGACAAAAGTCCCAATAATATTAGTGAAGAATAATACAATACACACACAGTTTTTTTCTAAATCATTTTTATTATTACAAATATGTATATAGTTAAGTATCTGTCTTTAACATAGACCACATGATGTCTGTAGGATCCTGTAACTTATTGTTTGAAAGAAAATATTCTTAAACTTATTATAAGAAGTCTCTAATGTGCTGCGGTGTATTTTTGAGCAAATTAGCATAGCTTTTTTTCAATTTGTTTTATTTCTCTAAACATAGTTTAAGTAATTCACAGTTTTTTTTTTATCTGACATCTAGATGGTGATGTTACCTCTCACTCAAAAGATAAATCTGTCTTCTTTTAAACAAAGGTGTCTCATTAGTGTGTGGATTTTTAACTAGCCATGAAAGTGATACAGTTTCTGTGTTCCACCTTTTTTACTGTAGGTTAAGAAATTGTTATTTCAGTACCAACCACTTAATAAGTAGAGAACCTTGTAAGTCGTTATTCAAATTAGCACTATTCCCTTCTACATTAGGGGTTTAATGGCTGTATGAATTTGTTTTGGGCTGAGAGAGTGGGCTAGTTTAAGAACCTTCTTATATTTAATTCTGTGTGTAGCACTTAAACTACAATTTTCACATGAACCAATTTATAATCAATTGGTTCACTTTATTTGAAAGAGGGGATGTGTGCAAGTTGGGGGCATATGTATTTTAAATGCCTATTCTTTCTGGTCACTTTGAAATGGCTGCCAAGCTCTGCCCACTGATGACATCACAATCTGGGCTGCATCTATGCACTTTGCTTAATAGCATTGAAAATCTGTTGACTCCAATTAGTGAGTCTTTTGTAACTAGTGAAGGCAAGCCTATAATGCAGCCCAGATTGTGATGTCATCAGGGGGAAGAGCTTGGCAGCCATTTCAAAGTGACCGGAAACATAAGTCCTTTTAAATGAACTTTTTTACTGTTGCTGCTGCATAATAAAGAAAGGGTGCAGAAGGATATTTGCAGCTTAATCTAAAGTAAGACTTTAAGATGACTAAGGTGTAGGCTGTCCCTTTAAATGATGGTGGCCGTTTCTTTTGTGCATTATGTCTGTGCGTGAGTGCTTGTGGGTGTATGTGTGTTACAATATTTCACTTATTTCATTTGCACACCTTTAAATGGATAGTCAACTACACTCATTTGGCCTGATTACAGGTTTTGTGTTATGAGCGGCTCGGTAATAACTTGCAAGTTATTTACACCGCTCACCTTTAATATCGCTGCTATTACAGGTTTTCCAAAAACCTGCTTTAACGGGCAATATGGCAGCGTTGAGCTCCATACCGTACACAAATACCAGCGCTGCTTTGAGCTGGTTTTATGTGCTCGTGCACGATTTCCCCATAAACATTAATGGGGAGAGCCGGCTGAAAAAAAGCCTAACACTTGCAATAAAGGAGCGTAAAGCTCCGTAACGCAGCCCCATTGATTCCTATGGGGAAACAAAAAATTTATGTTTGAACCTAACACCCTAAAATAAACCCAGAGCCAAAACACACCTAATATGCTGGCCCTGACATCGCCGACACCTACATTACACTTATTAATCCCTAATCTGCTGCCCCGACATCGTCGCTAACTATATTACACTTATTAACCGCTAATCTGCTGCCCCCAATGTCGTCGCCACCTACATAAATGTATTAACCCCTAATCTGATGCCCCCAACATCACCGCCGCCACTATACTAAAGTTGTTAAACCCTAAACCTCTGGCCTCCCACATCACTAACACTAAATAAATATATTAACCCCTAAACCTAACCCTAAGTCTAACCCTAACACCCCTAACTTTAATATAATTAAAATAAATTGAAATAAAACTTACTATTATTAACTAAATAATTCCTATTTAAAATGAAATACTTACCTATAAAATAAACCCTAAGCTAGCTGCAATATTACTAATAGTTATTTTGTAGCTATCTTAGGTTTTAATTTTATTTCACAGCTAAGTTTGTATTTATTTTAACTAGGTAGACTAGTTAGTAAATAGTTATTAACTATTTACCAAGTATCTAGTTAAAATAAATACAAATTTACCTGTAAAATTAAACCTAACCTAAGTTACACTAACACCTAACATTACACTAAAATTAAATACATTACATTAACTAAATACAATTAACTAAATTAGAAAAAAAAATAAACACTAAATTACACAAAATAAAAAAGAAATGATCAAATATTTAAACTAATTACACCTAATCTATCAAAATAAAAAAGTCCCCCCAAAATAAAAAAAACCCTAGCCTACACTAAACTGCCAATGCTCCTTAAAAGGGACTTTTGCAAGGCATTGCCCCAAAGAAATCAGCTCAATTACCTGTAAAAAATAAATATAAACAACCCCCAGCAGTAAAACCCACCACCCACACAACCAACCCACCAAAAAAAACTACCTAAAAAACCTAAGCTCCCCATTGCCCTAAAAAGGGCATTTGGATGGGCATTGCCCTTAAAAGGACATTTAGCTATTTTTCTGTGCCCAAAACCCTAATCTAAAAATAAAACCCACCCAATAAACCCTTAATAAAGCCGAACACTAACCCCCGAAGATCCACTTACAGTTTTTGAAGACCGGACATCCATCCTCATCCAGCCAGGAGAAGTCTTCATTCAAGCGGGCAGAAGTCCTCAACGAAGCTGGGAGAAGTCTTCATCCAAGCGGCAAGAAGTTGTCCTCCAGATGGGCAGAAGTCTTCATCCAGATGGCATCTTCTATCTTCATCCTTCTGACGCGGAGCAGCTCAATCTTCAAGACATCAGGCACGGAGCATCCTCTTCTTTCGCTGGCTATTGAAGAATGAAGTTTCTTTTAAATGATGTCATCCAAGATGGCTTCCCTTCAATTCCGATTGGCTGATAGAATTCTTTCAGCCAATCGGAATTAAAGGGTAACACAGCCAACAGCTGGAACAGCAAATAGAATGCGAGCTCAATCCTATTACACATGTAAGAAAAAGAAAAAGAAGCGCACCCAGGGTACGATTTAAGTGAAGGTTTATTAACATAAAACACACGCAACTAACAATGTTGCACTTACTAGATTAAAAATGATAATGGGCGTTTTCATATATTGTGATAGTCTTTGTGTGCGCTGGTACAGGTGGTGATGTGAAGTTCCCAAACGCCGGCTCAGGTAGCTGCAAGGCGTCCGGACTTCCTTCTGCTGATACCACAATAGCCGTCCACAAAGATGTACAGGAATAATGTCCTTTTCCTCGACGCGTTTCCCCCGAACCTCGGTCGGTCTTTATCAAGAGGTAGAAGTGAACTGTTCATTTTTGGCGCCTTTAGGCTTTTAAACCGTCCATACATAACAAACACGCCCCTAGGGCTTACCGGGGGTGTGATGCATCCTTGTTATATGATTGGTTATTCGTTCATATGAGCACATTTAGTACGGATAAAAAAGAATACATATTATTTACAAATGTTACATAGTTCCAAATCCTAAACAATGTAAAATCATACAATCCTATAGTATCTTAATTACGTATACAAGTAGCACAAAGTTATACATCTTATCCGTATTGCTGCCTGCTCGGTACTATTTAGTAATTAGTACATTCCATTCACTAATAGCGGAAAGTTTATTCTTGTAATACCTTGGGAACATTTATTTAAAAGTAGTTACCACGATCCTTATTGCTTTTATACCTATAGCTCTATGAGTAATCCTATATTTAAAACTCATTGAATGTGCACTTACTAATAGCGGCTTATTTGCCATATACGCTCTTACTCAAGCCTGTGTTGGATACATAAATGGGGAGAATGAATATGTGTCCTATCTGACACAGATCCTGGAGCCTTTTATAGTTGCTCCTTAAAGCGGACATATTTGCTAATAGCCATTTGGGGTTTTTCATATAAAAATGCTAACCAAAAATAGCAATGTTAATTATCTGGCCTATATAAATAAATAAATTTATCGGATTCTTTGATCTCATATATGATATATCAATAAATAATAATTTTTACATAATCTCGTTATACATCCTCCTAAACTCAAACTAAACATAAAATTGAACGATACATATCTTTAAAATGGGGTTTTTTTGTAAAAGTTTCTTTTAAAATTATTAAATGTCGGTTCTTCCGTACTCAAACTGATAAATTATATAATAACATGAAAATATTTAAATTAAAAGAACTGATGTACTCCTTTAAATGAATAAATTTTAAGATTTAAATGTACCTAAAATGAGTTTGAAAGATATAACCTATTAAAAACTTTTAAGAGAAAAATTGCTGTTAAAATTCTGGATAAAATTCAGGGTTGAAGTCACAAGAGAAACTTGTATTATTAGTGGTGAGCATCATGTTGGTGCTGATGGAAAAATATGGAAGAATCATTTATTCCACACTATTTAGAAAATATATTGATTAAATTAGTGTTCAACCCTAATGGTTGTATGGTCTTTAATTTTGTTTCTAGTCTACAAATTAAAGACCATACAACCATTAGGGTTGAACATTGACATTGACATAGCTGCGTATATGTAAATAGTCAGGGATCATATAGAATTAAGAATTTCCTAGAGAGATATATCAAGCATCACTAAGAGAAAATCTAATTGGTTCATTAAAACCTAACTAATTTAATCAATATATTTTCTAAATAGTGTGGAATAAATGATTCTTCCATATTTTTTCCATCAGCACCAACATGATGCTCACCACTATTAATACAAGTTTCTCTTGTGACTTCAACCCTGAATTTTATCCAGAATTTTAACAGCAATTATTCTCTTAAAAGTTTTTAATAGGTTATATCTTTCAAACTCATTTTAGGTACATTTAAATCTTAAAATGTATTCATTTAAAGGAGTACTAATTACTAAATAGTACCGAGCAGGCAGCAATACGGATAAGATGTATAACTTTGTGCTACTTGTATACGTAATTAAGATACTATAGGATTGTATGATTTTACATTGTTTAGGATTTGGAACTATGTAACATTTGTAAATAATATGTATTCTTTTTTATCCGTACTAAATGTGCTCATATGAACGAATAACCAATCATATAACAAGGATGCATCACATCCCCGGTAAGCCCTAGGGGCGTGTTTGTTATGTATGGACGGTTTAAAAGCCTAAAGGTGCCAAAAATGAACAGTTCACTTCTACCTCTTGATAAAGCCCGACCGTGGTTCGGGGGAATCGCGTAGAGGAAAAGGACATTATTAGTGTACATCTTTGTGGACGGCTATTGTGGTATCAGCAGAAGGAAGTCCGGACGCCTTGCAGCTACCTGAGCCGGCGTTTGGGAACTTCACGTCACCACCTTTACCAGCGCACACAAAGACTATCACAATATATGAAAACACCCATTATCATTTTTAATCTAGTAAGTGCAACATTGTTAGTTGCGTGTGTTTTTTTATGTTAATAAACCTTCACTTGAATCGTACCCTGGGTGCGTTTCATTTTCTTACATGTGTTTATGCAACAAGTCAAACAAGGATCCTTTTGACTGAACAGAAGCAGCACCGGGAGAAGCCAGCCCTACACACAGGGAAAAGTGGTTTTATTTTATACTATCAAGTATACCATTCAAGCGGCCAATATATCTTTGGATACTCTTTTAAGGTACTATTTATAACCGAAAGGGTAATCAGAACCTTTTTTACTTCAACGGATCACTGCAGTGGCACTTTAACTATCATTGTGTATAACCCAAAGGGTAAACAGAACGCTTCAACTTCAGTGTTTTAACTCTAACGGATCATTGTATTAGTATTTTAACCATTGCAGTCCTTTATTCAATTGTGGAGCTGAAAACAAATGGCTCTACATTAATATATTGCTATTATAGTTTTCTAATAAGATAGATTTGTTATAGTTCTATAATCTGAAATATTTATTTTATTGTATTCATTCTATTGTTGGAAGTAATAATTGTATGAAATATTTGGAGGTACTTTTGGATTTAAAAATTAGTCTATATAGACTGAAAATATACGTATAATTGTGCAAACAACAGAATACAGGTACAGCAAGTTAAGCACCATATCATTTTGTATAGTACTCAATCCTATTGGCTGATTGCATCAGCCAATAGGATTTTTTACCCTTTAATTCTGATTGGCTGAATTCTATCAGCCAATCGGAATTCAAGGGACGCCATCTTGGATGACGTCATTTATTGGGTGAATTTTATTTTTAGATTAGGGGTTTGGGCACAGAAAAAGAGTTAAATGCCCTTTTAAGGGCAATGCCCATCCAAATGCCCTTTTCAGGGCAATGGGGAGCTTAGGTTTTTTAGGTAGTTTTTTTTGGGGGGGGTTGGTTGTGTGGTTGGTGGGTTTTACTGTTGAGGGTTGTTTGTATTATTTTTTTACAGGTAAAAGAGCTGATTTCTTTGGGGCAATGCCCCGCAAAAGGCCCTTTTAAGGGCTATTGGCAGTTTAGTGTAGGCTAGGGTTTTTTTGTTTTGGGGGGGTTATTTTGATTGGGCTGTTAGATTAGGTGTAATGAGTTTAAATATTTGATCATTTCTTTTTTATTTTGTGTAATTTAGTGTTTATTTTTTTGTAATTTAGTTAATTGTATTTAACTAATGTAATTTATTTAATTTTAGTGTAATGTTAGGTGTTTGTGGAACTCAGGTTAGGTTTTATTTTACAGGTAAATTTGTATTTATTTTAACTAGATAGTTAGTAAATAGTTAATAACTATTTACTAACTAGTCTACCTAGTTAAAACAAACTTAGCTGTGAAATAAAAATAAAACCTAAGATAGCTAAAATATAACTATTAGTAATATTGTAGCTAGCTTAGGTTTTATTTTACATGTATTTAGTTTTAAATAGGAATTTTTTAGGTAAAAATATTAAGTTTTATTTCGATTTATTTTAATTATATTAAAGTTAGGGGGGGTTAGGGTTAGAATTAGACTTAGGGTTAGGGGTTAATATATTTATTTAGTGTTAGTGATGTGGGAGGTCAGAGGTTTAGGGGTTAATAACTTTAGTATAGTGTCGGCGGCGACATTGGGGACGGCAGATTAAGGGTTAATACATTTATGTAGGTGGAGACGACATTGGGGCAGCAGATTAAGGGTTAATAATATTAAACTAGTGTTTGCGATGCGGGAGTGCGGCGGTTTAGGGGTTAATATGTTTATTATAGTGGCGGCGATGTCCGGAGCAGAAAATTAGAGGTTAATAATTTTATTTTAGTGTTTGCGATGCGGGAGGGCCTCGGTTTAGGGGTTAATAGCTAGTTTATGGGTGTTAGTGTATTTTGTAACACTTTAATTATGAGTTTTATGCTACAGCTTTGTAACGTAAAACCCATAACTACTGACTTTAGATGGCGGTACAAATCTTGACGGTATAGGCTGTACCGTTCACTTTTTGGCCTTCCATGCCAAACTCTTAATACCGGTGCTATGGAAGTCCCATTGAAAAAGGACTTTTTGAAAGGTGCGGTAGTTACATTGCGTTACGGACAAAAAGGGGTGCAGTACAGCTATACCTACAAGACTCGTAATAGCAGTGGTAGTGAAAAAGCAGCGTTATGAGCCAGAATGCAAAACTCGTGATTATACAGTTTTATGCATTGAATCTTTACACACCCATAAAGATTAATTAATATTCTATTTATTTTTTTTATACAATGCTTATTGCACAAGTAGCATAAATATTTAGTTGCAGAGTTTTGTCATTAATATCGCTACCAATCCCTGAGTTAACTGTGTTAGAAGTTCGGCAACTTCAAATATTCTGTCAGGAAACGTTGAATAAACTAAACTCATATGTCTGCAAAAATATAGTTTTTAGATAGAGTTTATGTTTTCTGGCACTCTATATTATCATGGGAATCAACCACATACCTTTTATTTGGCTAAATTATGGTTTTGCATTCCTTTGGTTCTTTGA